>NC_068392.1:5895208-6195208 GCF_023724105.1 Carassius gibelio | reverse complement strand
TTCTTTTAATACTGTGGGAGGAAAAACTTCCATAATATACTGTATAGTGTGCCAGTACGCTATTCCAAATGCAGCTAATATATAAAAGTATTTAGCTCACTACTAGCATACTACATACTATAAAACATGTTTAGTTTAAATCAAATAAAACCAAAAAACATTTCGCAATTATCAATACTTGACAATCAAAGCCCAAGCAAGATCAATAACTTTATTAGCTCCCACAACAACAGATTATATCATTTTAAGCGTGAACTGCAGTTTTGTCGTCTCTAAATCTAAACAAAAATTCAGGTGGATTCTGGTTGGTTGTCAGCATTTTTTTATCATTCATCAGCTTCCTCTTTGTTATTAACATAGTTGTAGCGTGAACTTAAAATGTTGCTTTGTTGCAAATTTGTCCATATTTTTTAGATTTGTGAGTGATGCATCAAAAGAAATCCAATGGTTATAAAGACACAAAAAGTGATAGTAAACACGCACCAGCCGCTATCATTCAGCGCTGTAATCAGCAGCACATGTGGCTCATTCCTCAGGAAACTTCCGAGTCATGAAGTCTGAAACATAAAATAGACAAAAAGCACACACACACAGAAAAAAGCCACATTGTGCATTTTTTCCCAATCAACCACTGAACAGCACAGTCTCTCTGACTTTCTGTTTATGTTGTGTGTGTTTGGATGCTATAATCACTGCACTCATGCTCTATTTAATTCCTGCACACTGTGTGTGTGTGTGTGTGTGTGTGTGTTTGCATGGATTCAGATGGGACTCTGTGCTGGAATGCACATAAGTGCCCCTCTCTTTCTGTCTGGTGCTGCTCTCTAGTTGACATTTAAAGGCTAACAGCAGGCACTTAGACTCTTAAACACTATTGGAGAGTTGGCCTGTCAGTCAAATTTGGCCAGCCAATGGAACTGATCTCCTTATGCCACACACAAAAACATGCTGCATGGGCACTACTTTCTGTTCAGTATATACTGTATACTACACTTTTTTTTAAATAAAGGTAATTTTTTTGACATTAACGGTTCCATGAAGAATTTTGAAAATCCATAAAGCTTTTCCATTCCACTAAATGTTCTTTATTGTGAAAAATGTCTGTTAGATTTTCTTCACATTATGGTCCTCTTAAGAACTGTTCACTGAAGAGTTCAAAAATGGCTTTTTGAAAAAAGATACCTTTTTGAAATCTTTAAATTTAAAAAGTGTGCATACTTCTTTTTTTTTATTTTCTTTTTTTTATAGTATTTGAAAGTGTATGCATTAAGTAACTTCGAACATTTCAAGCAGAAGTATGCTATAATGTTGTCACATGACCTACGCTCATTTGAAAAAAGCATACTAACAAACTGCTATGCACAGTATGCAAATTTCCTGAATGCATAGAAATGCCAAAACGTTCATTACACAACAAAGCACAACAGTGATCATTAACATGCTACTTGACCTGAACGGGCAGACTTTTCTATGCTGGACACTACATGCTGAAATAAATGTGTAATGTATAGGGCCGGGACTCGATTAAAAAAATTAATCTAATTAATTAGAGGCTTTGTAATTAATTAATCGAAATTAATCGCATTTTAATCGCAAATAAATATTTGACCTGAGAACAGTGAGAAGTAATTTTTTTTCACATGGATTTATAGTATACCATTGAATAATGACTGAATACATTAGCTTAAGCAACAAAATATTGTTTATTTTTGTTCAACCAAGTCTAGCAGACCAATGCAATTTTTGCCATGAAGTGTATCAATAGCATATATAGAAACAATTTAGAAATAGTATATTTCAGAAATTCAGGAAGCTTATAGGTGCTGGAACCTTCTGTAAAGTGTTTTTTAAGTAAAACACAATACTGTCAGTTACATTCAGAACATTGGAAACACTGACTGTTAGAAAACATCTCTCTGTTGCTTCAGAGGCCATTACATACTAAGTCCAACTCTCAATAACCTTGGCCAAAACAATAAAGAGTTCAACATAAACTGTTGCACCAACAAAATAATACATAGTTCAACATAAAGTGTAAAGTCCACGCTAGCTGCTATATGTTTTGCGTTGAGGTGATACTTGAGGCTCGTTGTGCGCTGCGGTGATATGCGAACGCTAGTTGGTGCTTCAGTATAATCGGTCCCGCTGAAACTCATCCAGTGAGAAACGTTCCGCGGTGCAAAAATAAGTTATTAAAAATGCGGGAATTTTTTTTCTGTAATTAATTAATCTTAGTTAACGTGTTATTTTTTGTGTAATTAATTAATCTCAATTAACGCGTTAAAGTCCCGGCCCTAGTAATGTAGTATACAGCATACTACAGTTTAAAATCAAAGAATAATGCATAGAATGATGCATCTTTCACATATTAATTACTACCATTATATTTAAATAGTGTACACTGCACACTTAGTACTAAAATGTAGTATGCCATTCTAAATTCAGTGTTACATGCAGGGTCAACTTGATATTCAATAACTCCTTAGACTGTGCACGTTATACTGCAAAAATAGTAGAAGTAATATGCTAGCATGCTATTCCAAGAAGTGAACGGTCACGATGAGTTATATCTCTCCTGTATACCTGAAGAGTGTACCACTGTGTGTTTGAGATAAGCCTTGTAATTTTAGCAAGAGATGGACATTAAAGAAGAACAAAAGTGCCTGACAGGTCCAGTTAAACTCTCTCTCTCTCTCTCTCTCAGTCTGTGTGTGTGTGTGTGAGTGTGTGAATCAGTTGAACTCTAGACCAGTACTGCATGAAATTTGGTATAACACTTGCCAGTGTGGTTTACCGCGGCATGTGTGTGTGTGTGTCTGTGTGTGTGTGTGTGTGTGCGTGTGCTCGTCGGCAGTAGTTGACACACGCAAGCCTGGTGTTTCCCTTGGGGAAGTTTTACACTGCTTGTAAGTCTGATGTCTTTGATTTCGTGCGCTATAGAGGCAGAGGAAAGGAAGCAGCCAAACACTGTCTTGCTGTCTGTCAACTCGAGGTCCCTCGAAAAGAAAGAAAGAAAGATTCGCATTTAAAGTCAGTTTAGGCCTCTCGTGTGAATAGATGAACACAGTCATAAAGTGAGTTACACAGGTAAGTAGAGATAGCTAGATAGATTCAGTGACACAGATGTTTTTTTCATGTTGAGCTTCACGGGTGGAAGGAAATGAGAGGCTTTAATGGCATGGACGAGCAGCGTGTCCTGCCAGGTGCTCACACACACACACACACCAGATCTTGCCAATTGTTTATTTGTCTGCCTGTTCGCAGGAGCCACAGCACGACACGCTCTGATCCTCTGCGCCAAGAGCCCACACGCAGACAGCACAGGAATAGAGCATGATCCAGGAGTCTGGAGGAAACTTCAGCCCACAGAACAGTCTCTCTCTGTCTCTGAATCCACCTCTCTGTCTGTCACATAACATCATGGTTGTACGGTATTGTATTCATCTGAAGCGAGTTTTGTCATTATGTCTATGCAACATTTCATTTCAACGTTTATGCAAAATTGTCTCTCTTGTAAATACCATTGATCAGGACATAAATTCAGTTTTTCAGCATACTTTAATGTGTCATGTTGCGAGATGGATTGCTGATTAAACATTGTGATCAGACATAAACACGCACAGATCTGTGGTTTTGCACGGTGTGTGTGTGTGTGTGTGTGTGTATGTGTGTGTGTGTGTGTGGACAGATGTGTCATCTGTGTGTGCAGAGCTGGCGTGAATGACACCATGAGAACGCACGAGAGGAGAGAAATGAGACTGACACAACGCAAGAGAGATCATTAACACCAGAGCTCTGCCGGTGCAAAAGTGCCTCGACGATAGGATGGCGCCAAGATTGTGCTATCTGGTTGCTAGGGTATTAGGAGCAGTTGCTAGGTGGCTTCTTAAAGGTGTAAATCAAAGTAGCCCTTACACTAATTATTTTACTTCTGCTTTATTTCACATTTCTGCTTTATGGTTTGTGGCCAAATTAAGTGACCTGAATGCTCCAGATATTTAATAAATGACATTTTTATAATATTCTGACATTTGTTATGAATATATAAATCTGAACAATGTTTTATTTCTACTTGATTTCATATTACTTTATGAGCTTGGATGAAACTACGGATTAATTCAATTCAAATCAAGTTTATTTGTATAGTGCTTTTTACAATACAAATCATTACAAAGCAACTTTACAGAAAATTACGTTTCTACAATATTTAGTGGTAGCTTATAAGTGGTGAGTGTCAGTTTGTGCGCGTATGACAGGATTTTTCAGAAAATTAATACAAGACGTAGTCAGCCAGACGATGAACACTATTAACAGCAATTATTACATGATGGAGTCACACTTTTAGCAAAATTTGGTAGTTCTGTTTGTTGATTCAGGATTAGCATCATCTGGGGTCCTCTAAGGGGATTAATCTTTTATTTTACTTTATGAGCTTTATTAATTAACAAATTAAAATGAATTAAATTGTCAATATTCTAAAATGTATTTTAAGTATATATATATATATATATATATATATATATATATATATATATATATATATATATATATATATATATATATATATATATATATATATATCATGGGCTTGTCAGCCATTGTTGAGTGACCTGAATGCATAAAGTATTTATTAAATAACATTTTTATAATGTTATAATATTTATGTTAAATAATTATGTTAAGTAATAATAAAATTGTTATTGCATTTCAATACAATTTTAATTTTTTTTAATACTTCTGTTTTATTTTATTTATTGGGCTTGGGGTTAAATGGAACAGAATACTCAAAAAACGTGTTTAATAATATTTTCACAATATTCTATTAGGTCTACTATTAGAATAATATTATATTTATTAACAAACAAAAATGTGCTATCATATTAATAAAAAAATGCGCCTCAAATTCAACTTCAGTGTTCCCTTTAATGAAGAAAAAAAAACTTGATATATATAATATGTTCAAACACTTTTCCAGATTATACTGATTTTTAACCATGCAGTTGCACTACGGGCCGCTAGGAGGAGCTGCTGTACCACGGTACTCCGTATCACCGCGGCGCTCCGCTGGACGCTGCTGCCGCTCGCGTACCTCTCGCTCTCTAATCACGCTCTGCGTCTCTCCCGCTCGCTTTATCATTCTGAACCATCCCTCCTCCCCTCGTCACTTACCCTGCCCTTCTGAGAGAAGAATCCACGGCGTGTGCGATTTAGAGGGTGTGCGTGTATGTGTGTGCGTGCTAGTTTATGAGCCCGGGCTTCTGTTTGTGTGTGCGCGGCGGAGGCGCTATGAAGGCCGGCTCTATTGTGTGCAGCGCAGTGTTCTGTTACCTGCGCGCGAGTGATTAGAGCGCCGTAATAAACGGAGGGAGAAACAGAGCGAGAGAGAGAAAGTGAGAGAGGAATAGGTTGAGTGGAAGAGTAATAAAGACCGAGGGAGGAGATGAAATTCCAGCTGCCTGTGAAAGGCTGTTTCCTGCAGCGCTGCCGCGAGATTAATGACGAGAGAAAAGAGAGGGAGAGAGACGAAGGCAGGAAGAGTGTCGCGCAAACGACTCGGTCCGTGGCGAAGGCGTCCCGTTTAGCAGAGCGCTGCTTGGTTTTATCTGGTTAAAGTTTTCTCTTGTCATTTGAATAGCGTTCTCTCACGCGCGCACGGATCACCGTCGAGGAAGATCAGATATTGCGCGCGCTCAGAGACACTCGCAGTGCAAGGCCTAGTACTCTGCCCTCCTTGCACTTGGGATAAAAATTTAATTTAACGTCACGGCTGGACATGAAAAGTGAGAAGAAAAGAGTTTGTCCTGATTGCACTGCTTTCCAGATATATATATATTTTAATGTATTGCAACTCACGGTCAAACCTTAGCAAATTTCACTGGCTTATTAATAAAGTATTACACTTAATCGTTTTTTTTTTTTACCAGTAAGGACATTGCCATATGATAATTGTAGAGTTAATAATCTCTTACTTGCATTAATTTCGACGATGCTACCTGAACGTTTTGCTGTCCTGTCTGTGCCCGTGCTAGCTGTGCTGTTCTTGGTGTTAACAGTGTTGGTTGTGCTACATTTTTTTCTGGAATAACTGTTAATTGTGCTAATCTTTACCTGTGTTAGTTGTGTCTACTATGCCCTCAGATTTACCAGTGTTTCAGCAAATCTTTTGTGAAAATCCAGTCATTTCAATAGAAATCCACCCGATTGGGAATTTAGCGCAAGTGCGAAAGATTTTTATTATTTTGTTTTGGATAATAGACAGTGGACCTTCGGGCCGCACCGCCACATTGTATTCTCTGATATAGCATGGATAACTTTGCCACATGCTGTTTTCTGACCTACACATGCTAACGTGCTAATTGTCATGTGTGCTTTACCTTCACTAACTTTGCTTTTCTCAGCCAAGTTTCAGAGCTTTTGCATGCTAACTTAGCTTTTATCTGTGTTAACTTTACCAACTGTGCTCATTTCTGACTTAACTTTTGCACTGTTTTCTGAGGTAGTCCTACTTGTGTCAAGAGTCGAATTACCTCTGCTAACTTTCTTAGCTTAACTGCGTTCCCTGATATTGGTTTTAACTGTCAGAAATAATGTTCTCAGAGTTTTGGAAAGCTATGCTATCTGCTTTCTATATTTACCGAAACGATCGCTGGGACGAAGCGGTAGCGTCTACGGCTGTGGGATTTCTCCTGGGAACATCTTTCCGTCACGGTCCACTGGCGTCTGAAGAGCGCCAAGGAAACCCTGACTGCAGGAGCGAGACGAGAAAAGAGACAGAGCGTGAGGGAATGAACGCAACGGCGCGTGTGTGCGCAAGGCTCTGTGGGAGAGAAACAGGTGCTTCCTGTGCTTTTGAAATGCGAGTAGGCCTATGTGTGTGCGCACGTAGCGCTGCCTGAAAAGCGTGTGATGTTTGCATGAGATTACTGGCCCCGCTCTGAGTGTGTGTGTGTGTGGGGCGGCTTGCGGTGTGTGTATGTGTGTACCTGGCTCACGCTGAGACAGGACCATTAATCCTGCTTACTGGCCGTTGAGCAGCGGAGAGATAAAGAGCCAAATCCCCTTCTCTCTCTCTCTCTCTCTCGTCCGCTCGCACTAGGCTTGATGACTCGGCCTGTCTGTCGTCACCTGTAACGAGCCGATGCGAATTAATTCAATTGCGTTCGATTCGGCGACTCAACTGTAATGTCATAAACTGCGATTTGATAATTGTATTGATTGATGTATTGCTTCCCGTGGGTTGAACAGCTCATCCAAGCCCAGACGTGTTCTGCGGTTGCGTGTGAAATCGTTACTAGCGAGGTCAGATCAACACTGACCTGGAGTCACGGTTCACACTTTATGTAACAAAGGCGTTTGTCAATAACTGTCTGATCGATATTCTTAACTGTGCATTGATGACCGATACACATGCCTGCCGGAAACACACACACAGACACCGAGTGTTTCCCTGCAGGGCCTCTCACTCACCAGTCACCCATCCATCCATCCATCCATCCATCTATCTATCTATCCAACTATCTATATTTGTCCCTATCAGCCTGTCTATCTCTGTTTCTATTGCTTTCTTTGCATCTCCATCTCTCTCTCTCTGTCATTCTATGTCTCTGTCTATCCTTCTGTGATCATTCTTTCACTCTATCTATATGGTATCTCTATGCCTGTCTATCTTTCTGTCACTCCCTTTTCTCTGTCTAAACTACCTGTCTGTCTCTCAGTCTCTATCTGTCATTCTCTTCCTCTCTCTTTCTATCGCTGGCTTTATATCTGTCTTTCTGTCTACCTTGCTGTCTCTCTTTCTCGGAGGCTGGAGGCTATATATATATATATATATAGCCTCCAGCCTCCGAGACCCAATTCCCAGAGCCGTGTAAGAATTCATTCTGTCTCTCTCGCTCTCTCTCCAGTGGGAGGGCTGACTCTTACGCACTTGGAAATTTGGCCTGTAAGTACCCTTCAGCTGGGGATCAAAGCTGTACGCTGTACACACACACCGCCTGAGAATGGACGTATAGGCCCATAGAGGGAGAAGTGTGTGTGTGTGGGAAGGTCAGCAAGCCGCGACTCAGTCTTGGATACTGTACAATCTCCAGACGGCAATCCCCACTGCGCAGGATTAAACTGTGTGTGTGTGTGTGTGTGTGAAAAACACAGCTTGACACGCACATTTTCCTACACTGCGCTTAAGGGAATAAACTCACCCAGGACGACTGTGGGACTTGCACCAGTTTAAGTTTATTCCCCCGAAACGTCCTATTTTTCCACGCTGACCTGCAGTCAGTCCTTCCCACAGCCAGTTGCATCTGATCTGGAATCAGTTCCTCACATCACTGTGCTGACCTGAAGCGGTCAGGTATTAGCTGGTTAGCATGGCCCACTTATTCCCTGCTAGAGGCCATAGATACACCATCATCCTTGTTGATCTTGGAACAACATTCCAATCAACCAATCAGAATTGAGATATAACTTTTCAGGAAATATCTGTTTTAGGTTTACAATCAGGGTTAGGTTCTTTTGCACTCTTTTTAAGCAGCTATCATTTACCACTGATTGTAAGTATAAATTATGGGTTGGGTTAGGTTTAGGGGTAGGAATTGGGTTAAGTCTATATTTTTGGACAATAATGTTGATCCAGGATCACCAAATGATCCAGGAACATGTCTTACTTGGCAAAATCACGGCGACCCTATCTCTATATACCTGTCTGTCTCTATCTATTAGACAAAAATACTATTAAAAACAGGGTTTTCTGTAGTGCATAATGTCGTGAGGGGCCTCCCAAACGAAGTGGGTCCTCCAACTGGTCCTCCAACTGCACTATGGGTCCCGTACAGCACCGACTTAATTTTCTAGTCGAGAGAAAGCTGGGTAGGATCATCAGCAGACAGACATTACGGTTTAGCTAATAAATGTGCTGTCTGAGGTACAGTAACTGGCAGGTAAGAGTGCAATGCTTTGGGAAACAGTCACAGAACGCTTGTGAGTCACAGCGTCCTTCCTCCGAAAAGACCCATCGATTCTCTCTCTCTCTCTCTCTCTGCTCGCTCGCTCGTCCCTGCCAGATCTGACGCTTTCTTTAATTCTCGCTCATGCTCGCCTTCCTCTCTCTCTTTATCAGATTCCTTCCAATGCCTGCCGTTGCACCTATTAAAGACGTTCTACAAATGGAAATTCCTAAATATCGCACTCAGTGCTGCTTTGATGTGGAAGAGAGAGACAGAGGGTGGCTGGTATAGGGGAGAGCAGGGGTGAAAGTACTATTTTTCAGAAAAACATCATTTTAAAAGATCATGTTGTAGACAGATATATTTCTGCTGTGGCCAGTTACAAAGAGGTGTGGTCTATCAATACCAGGTGGTATTTTGTAGAAATGCAGAAAGACTTCAGTATAATTTCACTTTGCACATTGTTACTTTCGACCCCATCGGCTGGGACGAAAGTAACACAACAATATAACCTAGATGTTTTGCTGTTACTCTTATTTTTCTTAAGTAGCTATACCTGATTGTGACCTTGTTAATATGTTACTACAAACATATTTTGTCCTTTATCTTTGCAAAAAAAAAAAATTAAATTACATCTTCATATTTTCATTTTAAATTTAAGTTTCATCAGATGTCTCAAAACCTGACTGTATTTTTTTATTGTCAATTTCAATGCATTTTTATATAAAAAAAATAAAATTCAACACAATGTACAATATAAAATTTTAATTACATTAGCATAATAAAAAACTCTAAACATAATGTAACAGTAGGCCTATTTATGCATATATTGAAAATGTGCATTAAAACATCTGGAAACACTGCAGATTCATAAGTGGAGGTGTAAAGGCTAAGATACGGCTAAAACCTAAATATAAATGTGATGTAGCAGCTGTCCATAGAGAGATGTTCCTCCATGTCCAGAAACACCCTCTCAAAAACATTTGGATAAAACCAGACCTCTGTCTGTCTTTCTGACCCTCACTCAGACATGTTTTTTGGTATAATATGACATAAACATTTGTAAGAAATGATGCAAGATGCAGAAAGTCACAATATATCATGCACTGGAACAAAATAAATACTTTTTTCACTGTAGCAGGACAAAAGTAACAATCGTTACTTTCGTCCCGACAGGAACTCCTGACATTTAAACTCAATTTAATTTTATACAAAAAAAAATCTGAAAATGCAAACTTTAGGATGTGTTAAAGCACTAAATAACCTGTAGATTGATCATTACTGTGACACATGAAAGAAGAAAAACAACACGACTAATTAAAAAAAAGAATTTACTTTTTGTAATTGAAAACAGTTTTACGGACCTAACTTTGGGTAACGATGAGGAAATCACATGATATTTCTCAGCTCAGTCAAGGATTGCATGCTGAATATGCTGTCATAGCTGGGAATGCAAATGCAGAAAGAGGCTCGGAGAAAATCGATTTGTTACTTTCGTCCCACGTTACTTTCAACCCCGCTGTCCCCTAGCATTTAAAAAAAGCTGCCAAATTGTGTGCTTGTTTTACCAAATGTGGGCTGATATTTGTCAACAAATGGCTAGGACTCCGCAGAGTATTTCAATTAATGTGGGGGAAACGCCACTGCAGACATTTTTGCGGTTTACAGTGCAATTTTTTTTCTATTTCGTATTCCTATTTTCCTATTTCGAAACTGAAGTAATTTCCAACAGAAAACAAGTTTCGGAGCAGGTCGTTTAAAATCACTGGATGGTGAAACAAAACTTGTTAAATTTTTTTTACAAAACCCAGGTTTATGTGAGTCTTAATTTGCCCTTACACAAATTAAAAATTAAAAATGTAAAAGGCCTTAAAGGAACACTCCACTCAAAAAAAAAAAGGCTCATTTTCCAACTCCCGAGTTAAACAGTTGAGTTTAACCGTTTTCGAAACCATTACGCAGTGCCTTCAAATAGTCCCCAACAACTCTGCTATTGGTGCAACTACACAAACCAGCTGAGGACTATAATATAGTATTGAGTTTAGATCCTAGCCATATCAGCGCAGAAAATCACAATTTTTCATTTTTCATCGGTCTTAGTACACGATGTAACCACGGAAGAGTCTAGTTTTAAATAGGAAAAATATCAAAACTCTTTGGTCATTTTAAGTGAGATGCTAACGGTCTAATCAGATTCAATGATCTATGCTAAGCTAAACTAAAAGTGCTACCGCCAGACCCGGAGATCGGCTGAATGGATTAAAAAATGGTAAAACTTAATCGTTTAACTCTAGGGGAGTTGGAAAATGAGCCTATTTTCAAAAAAAAAAAAAAAAAAAAAAAACAAGAATATATCTGGGATATGAAAAAAAAAATTCCCTCTAAATGAAGGTGATTTTTCTGAGCCCACTGGCAGATATTTCTCTTTTTTTTTTTACATCGTAAATTCACTTCATTTTGATAAATTTCACAGAAAAATGTTTTTAAGATTTTTTCAAGATCAGGACTTAATAATTTTTAGACATTTGCATTGAAAATCTATGTCTAATCTATAACTATACTATAACTAATCTAGTTGAACTATTTTTTTTGTGTGCAAAATTAATTGAAAAATAATAAAGAGACTGAAAGCTGCATTTTCAAACATTGCTAATACAATCCATGTTCCCCCAAGACTCATATTCCCTTTAATTTATTTCTTACATTTTCTTTAATTGGTCTCAAAAAGGTCTTGGTCTTTAAAAAGTCTGTCTTCATAAAATGGCAAAAACAATGAAAAGTCACCCAAATAATAATTTGTAAGTAACCGTATAATCTTGTATAGTTAAAGTAGCAAACTGAGAGAAAAAAAAAAACACTTACCTTATCTTGTTTATGTCAAAAGTCATGCACTGAATCAATCTCTGCAGTATTTTTGGTGCAGTTTCATCTGTCGTTTGGCAGAATTAACCAGATTCCAACATGAGTAGGTTGCATGACATGCTATCATCCTTGAAAACCAGCAATTCAACTTTGTAAGACAGAATATGACCAGAAGTAAATTCTCTCTCTGTCCTACCCTAAAAACCCTGACATTTGCATTGGCCGGCCTGCAGGGCACTGATGGCTGACGTGGGCACTGTTGCACTGGCAGGCTAGCACTGATAAGCTGGCATTCACTCAAGCACACTGATCTAATGCAGTAGAAAATGCTTAGTTCCCTACTGAGACAGTCAGTTATTTGTGGAGTATCAGAGTATTTCTCATGCTTAAAATACTTCTTACTTGTTGTTGTCATGGCACTGGGTTGAAATATATATATATATATATATATATATATATATAATTATTATTATTATTATTTTACCGCAGCCCCACTCTTTTTATTTATTATTTTACCACCGTCCCACTATTTTGTATTTAATATTTTCTCGCCGAGTGCAGTCTGCAAGATAATGATGACGTGATTATCTGTTGACTCCCTAGCCCCGCCCTCAACACGTCACCTTGCAAGTTGCTAAAAAAAAGTGAGATAAAAATGGATAACAGAAAGCGCGAACACTTTCACAGATCACAGATTCCAAAATAATATTTGGTAGCACAACTATTAATAGTTCTAATAATAAATCATCATATTTTCATGATTTCTAAAGATCATGTGACACTGAAGACTGAAGGAATGATGCTGAAAATACAGCTGCACATCACAGAAATAATTTAGAATTATTACTGAAATACAACCTTTTTTGTTTCAAACAGTTCAATGAACAAAATGAAGTACCTGGAGGCTGGAGCTGACAATGAAGTAAATGTATAATAATTAGCAAAGATGATTAATTTAGCGCTGTAAACGCGCGTGTGAGGGGCGGAGACGCGCCGCAGAGCGTCAGACGCGCGTGAGGACCAAACAACGGTAGGAAACTTCACTCCTCTTATTATTTATCTTTTACTATAGCGATTTATTTTTAGACTCGTGATCTGAGTCTTTCATAGATTTGTAGAGTTATTAGAGTATAGAGTTATTGGAGAAATTTAGTTATTTTTTTTTCTACATTCTTTTGTCGAAGTTTTCAGATCGGCACTTCGGAGCCTGTTCGCGACTCGGTTGATTCAGATCGGGACTTCGGAGCCTGTTCGCGACTCCGTTGATTCAGATCGGCACTTCGGAGCCTGTTCGCGACTCGGTTGGTTCAGATCGGCACTTCGGAGCCTGTTCGCGACTCGGTTGATTCAGAACGGCACTTCGGAGCCTGTTCGCGACTCGGTTGATTCAGAACGGCACTTCGGAGCCTGTTCGCGACTCGGTTGATTCAGATCGGGACTTCGGAGCCTGTTCGCGACTTGGTTGATTCAGATCGCCACTTCGGAGCCTGTTCGCGACTCGGTGGATTCAGATCGGCACTTCGGAGCCTGTTCGCGACTCGGTTGATTCAGATCGGCACTTCGGAGCCTGTTCGCGACTCGGTTGATTCAGATCGGCACTTCGGAGCCTGTTCGCGACTCGGTTGATTCAGATCGGCACTTCGGAGCCTGTTCGCGACTCGGTTGATTCAGATCGGCACTTCGGAGCCTGTTCGCGACTCGGTAGATTCAGATCGGCACTTCGGAGCCTGTTCGCGACTCGGTAGATTCAGATCGCCACTTCGGAGCCTGGTCGCGACTCGGTTGATTCAGATCGCCACTTCGGAGCCTGGTCGCGACTCGGTTGATTCAGATCGGGACATCGGAGCATGTTTGAGATTTTTTTAAATTCAGATCTGGACATCGAAGCAGGAAGTGTTTGTCAAACAGTTAATTGGTGATAAATTAATATTTGGACTTGAGGCTTTTTTTTTACTTGTCGATTCATAATGAATACATGGACCCACACACAAAGGTGGACACACTCTAGACTTAATCATCAGTAGAGCTCTAAACTTTTCATCCATTGTTATTAAGGACGTTATTCATAACCGTACTGAAAATAAGTAAATATTGTTAGCTAATGCTAACTGTCTAGCTAACAAGCTTGCTGGTGCTAACTTGAGGTCATTTTTATAAATAATGTCCAAATATTTTTATTCAACCACCTATATATATATATATATATATATATATATATATATATATATATATATATATATATATATATATAGATTACATCTGGGGAGAAAAGAAAGGATGTGATGTTCAGAACATGGTAACTACAGTAATTATCAAAGAGGGGAAGAGATGCACCCCGTTTGGCAAGTGGTGTTTTTACACCCCAGGCAAGGTTTGAGAAGGAAAAAAATCATTATGAAAATATAATTATATTTTCCTTAAAATCTTCAGGCCTTTTTATCATGTCATATATAACTGTGATGTTCTGTAAAACAACAAACTTTAAAATACTTTGTTCTTACTGGTGAAAATCAGATGGTCATCTCTGTTTTCTCTCAGGTACATCACAGTGTAAGCTCAGTAAGATCAGTGTAGTCCATATCAACAACAAAAATATATCTTGACTCCATATAGTGGTTATTTTGGAAAAAATCCCAGGTATTTTGAGCAGTAGGATTATAAAAAAAATGCCTATATAAAATTGCAAACATCTATCATTCAGTACTTTTTTACTTAAGTACATAAAAAATTTAGTACTTTTGTACTTTCACTTGCGTAAAATTGAAAAAGGAGTACTTTTACTTTTACTGGAGTAATATTTTATTATAAGTATCTGCACTTTTACTCAAGTACTTGATTTGTGTACTTCGTCCACCACTGCGGATTTGGCAACATACCCGCGTGCAAATGCACCAAACACACCTGGATGTAAGGAAAGCAAAAAGGGACAAATTTCTTGCTACATTGCAGCATAGTAAAATGATTCTCACACTCCCGTTTATGTTCTTTTTTTTTTTTATTATTATTTATCTTGCAGTCGTTCCGTTATTTTTGTCTAATATTTTTACATTTCAAGTTGAAAAACCTCTCGTCTTAAATTTATTTTCAAGTTTAAGATTTAGGACGGTATTTTGAACTATTTGACTTGCCGTACATCCAGTCACGCTTCTTGCGCACGCTAGCTCTGATCGTACGTATAGTAACTCGGCAACTACGCAAGAATTGTAGTATGTTTGCGTAAAGGGAAACAGAATCGACTGCTACACCGGTAAGTAAGCTAACGTTAAGGTAGTTAGGAGCGGTTCAAGATTCTAGCGACATTTCAAAACAACGTTGTCTGCAAACCACCGCTCATGTATCAACCTTTTTCTTGTAGCTCTTCAGCAGCAGCCGCCTCTAGTCCCGTTTTCTGCTAAGAGCAAGGCCCAGTAACGTTAGCAAGCTCCAGTCATGACCCCAACACACTAGAATGGGCAGGTAGGATTGTCATTCAGAAGAATGAAGAGCCCTGCTCAATGAAAAATGCCCTGAGATAATTAACGATACCAGATGATTCAGCAATACATTAATAAAACTGAGATGATACTGTCGTTAGAAAGAGCAATAAATTCTATTTTAATCTTTATTTTTAATTTTGTTTTATATATTTGTTTTTATTAGATTTTTTTCTTTATTTCAATGTTTGGATATTTATGAATACTAAATCTTAAAGAAAAGAGATTCTTACACTAGATTATTTACTGTTCTAATAAATCTTAACATGCCGGTCTAAGGCATGAAACTCCAGGGCTGAAAATGAGTCCCATTCCGGCCCTGTACATGGTGCAATGTAATTGGAAATATATATATATATATATAAACATTGGCGAATCACTCAAATGACTACTTGGCAAATACAGGAAAATCTAACATTATATATGAAAACTTCTGAAATAAACCTATGAAAATCCTGCATGCGATGGCCATCACAAATTTGCAAGTGTACTATTTGGGACAGAGCCATCAAGTCTTTTCACACCACACAGGTTCTCCATGAATCTTAAAGCATTTAATTACAGCCAAGTAGAAGAAGGATTAACAGATAACTAGGAGAAAAACAACACAACCCAAATGAGATTGATGGAGATTGAAAGGGCGGCCCCAGCAGTGGGGACATCTGCCAGCCAAGTGACCTCTGCCATTTGTAATGATCAACCACGGAAAACACACACAAAGACACAAACGAGAGGATGGACGTGGCCAAAATTCGGGCTAAAAAAGACTTGGCAGAAAGTGAAAGAGAATGTGTGTGTGTGTGCCCGGTTTGCCAAGGTTGGCAGGGTCTTTGATTCGCTCTGACAGTCTTTGATGCCCTCCCAGTGCCCGCGCACCTCTCTCCACACACACACACACACACACACACACACACACACACACAAACCCATATGCCAGTATCAGACATAGCAGAACACGGCTGAAGTAACGCAAAGGAAAAGATGAGAGTGGGCCGGAATTGAGGCATGAAATGCAGAGGGGAAAAAAGAGGAACGTTGTTGTCATCCTCCGTTAGCAGTCGTACTGAGATTTCTTCCTGGCACGCTTCCCACCACGAGCCGCAGAACACAAGTCTGCTGAATGTGAAAACAGGAGCCGATAGTGGAGAACCCCAGCAGAGACAGAACAGGCTGTTAACGGTAGACAGGTACAGACGTGTCCTGCCTCTCGCTCATTTCATCAAGTAGAGCACCTATACTGAAGGTAATCCTGATCTGAACCTTCATCTAAACGTTAACCCCCCAAATCTGTGACTGTTTAGATTCAAAACCAAAATAGTCCTTTTCAGTTTTGAAAATCTCTGGAAAACGATTACCAGGCCCTTGCGGGAATATCTACTCGCACATACAGCTGCGAGCTTAGAAGCGTTGAGCACTTTAACAATTAATGCATCACTGTCTTCTGGAATAACTACTCAGAGATAATAAATGCAGGACAAAGATCATCCAGAAAGTCAACTCGCTTCAAGACACTGCTTCAAAATGTTTTCTTTTTTTCTGACAGTCTTGGCGTAAATTATTTAGAGGAATTCTGTGTTGTTTTTATTCCGATCAGTTATTAATACTTAGTCATATCATCTTGAAATCACGGTATTTGGGGCTACTGCATCTTAGTGAAGCACATCCATAAAAAATAGATTTTCATAGACTGTGAATAAAGTTTGCACACAGAACAAGTTCAAAATATATGATAACTATGGATTTTTCTAAATCTGTTTTATATAAACTGAAAGTCATACATGTTAAAACTGAACTTTCCTGAACTTTTTCCCGTTTTTAAATTAATCAGTTGAGTGAATAAAACAATAAATCACCTATAAAGACTCATAAAGTCACTTGATTTGTTCTTGAATTAATCAGTGTTTTGCATGAATCGGTTTATTCTGTGACACACTGAAAAACTGTCCCAAATCGCACCCTAAACCCTTGCGGTCTTCCTCCGAGTCCACATTTTTGTGACGTAATGCCACTTGGCAGAAGTACATAGTGGCCACAAAAGGGGGCGCCCGCGAGCAACCTTAAAAGATAAAATGACAAATGGGACATACGGTCTTGTGGATTTAACGGATATTGGCATCTATTGTAAGTCTGCAAGTGCACATGAAGTTTGCCATTTGGGGCAGGGTCTTACTTGTTAAGTTTCTGACTGAATCACTGTTTTGCAGAAATCAGTCGAGTAACTGAATCCACGATTCACTTATCAAGACAAATCTGTGTTTTGAACAAATCCATTTAGTGAATCATTAGTGACTCACTCGTGAAATTGATTACTTGTTCAGTTCCTAAATTAATCAGTGCATTAAAACAAATCAGTTGAGTGAATGATTCAATGACTCACTCACTTAGGAGACTCAATTGTTCATTTCCTGAATATATCGGTGTGTATGAACAAATTAGTTGAATGAATGATTCGATGACTCACTCATAAAAGACTCACTGTTCAATTTCTGAATTTATACCTGAGCTTTGAACAAATCAGTTCAGTCATGTAGCAATGACACAACTCAGAAACTTGTTCATTTCCTAAACTAATGTTTGAACGAATTGGTTGAATGAATGATTCAATGACTCAGTCATAAAGACTCACTTGTCAACTACTGGCATAACAAAGCAAACTTGAGAATGAGTCAAACACAGATTTACCAATCAGCCAATAAGATGATGCATTTTTAATCTGGACCTCTTCTGATTTTCGATCTGTCGTCTATGCTTTTTTTTTCTCCTTCCGTCCTTCTCATCTCTCTCTCTCTTCTTCAGACAGTGCTTTGGGCAGTAGCAAAGATGACCGAATGCTCTCAAGAATGACTCACAGGAAGATGAGGGCTTGGAAAGAGAAAGCCAGCGAAAAGTGTGAGCAGTGCAGCGCTGGAGCATGTGAGGACACACACACACACACACACACACACACACACACACAGAGCATACCAGCACTGTGTGTGTGTTAAGAGGGTTGGGTTTCTAAATGACAGATCATTATCATGCTAATTAAAGCATTTTGTAGCTGTGACTTGTGCAGTGTGTGTAAGTGTGTGTGTGTGTGCGTGCATGTCTAATTAAGGCCAGTTCATCATGCCCAGCTCATTTACCGTACACCGTGCTAGAGCGACACCCTGATTCAAGCACACGGACAGTAATGAAGCTATTAATTATTATTGCACTTTAACATGTTTAGCCTTAACTGAGCTGAACCACATTTTAACACCGTTAAACACAGCCTAGCACAACTGAGCCCCTTAAACACAGGTAAACTCAGCAAAGCTAAGCTAAATCTCAATCAACATGTCTGAACGACACCAAAACATTATTTAGATAACAAAGGCTTTTATGAACAAAATGCACCCAGCATGTCACAAAATTCATTATATCCACATTCATTGCATTTTATGACACGCCGAATCATTTACAATGTTCTTACAACATCTGAAGAAGAAAAGTATAGTAATATAAACAATTAAGATATAAATAAATCAATATAAACAATATATAAAATGTTTGTGTATCTGGTTTAATTTGGCACTTTCCTAATTAATTAAAAAACATAAAAAATATATATTAATATAAACAATTATAATATTAATCTTAACAAATAAATACAATTAATATAAACATGAATTAATATAAATGAGAATATATTATTACAAACAACATAATTAGTAATTTTATACATATTACTATATAAAATGTTTTAGTATTTGGTTTAGTTTTGCACATTCTTAATTAACATGAAACAAATAAATATATTAGTATAAATAACTGCATTAATCTAAAACAAATCACGTTAATATAAACATGGATATAAATGATTGTAAACATTTACATAATTAGTAAATTAATATAAACTAATTAATATATAAAATGTATATCTAATTACATTTTACATTTTCTTAATTGATGTAAAACTAAATATAAACTAATAAAAATAAATAAATTAATATATAAAATGTTTTAATATATGGTTTAATTTTGCCATTTTGTTTTTGACCAAAATGTTAATTTCATCACCTAGATAGATAGATAGATGGATGGATGGATGGATGGATGGATAGACAGACACATCACCTGTTCTTTTGGTGATGGGGTATAAGCTGATCTCAGAGCAGCACCTTTAGCTTAGAGGATTTATTTTCGTGACCCCCGTTGACTCAGTAATGTTGGAGACGGCACGGTCTTTGTTCGGTTCAATGAAGCGCTTCCTCATGCTAATGCTAGAAGCTGGAGAGAGAGAAGTTTAATTAGCGACTTAGTATTGATCAGCGCTGAGGTTACCTTTGCTGACAGAGCACAGTTTGAGGAGCGCTTGTGTGAGCCAGTACCAGGAATGTAATTAAGAAATTCAGAAACCACTGGGGTGCTGATGGAAATTGGGATCCTTTTGGAGTGCAGTGTGTGTGTGTGTGTGTGTTTGTCTCCTGAGCAATTATGGCACTCATAATGATCTGTTGTCCTTATCAACCAAGACAAACGTACTGAGAAAAAAAGAAAATTATAAAATACGGTTATTGAGCATGAGTGGTCATTATGAAAACAAACTGTATATTTACAGTGAAGGTGCACTGATATTATGGTACTGTTATATACCATGGTACTTTAAAAGTAGTACCATGACATAAGTCCAAGAAAAAGAGTTATACCTCATTAAATAAAAAAAAGTGTTAATACCATAGTAAATGTAAAAAAAAAAAAAAAAAAAAAAAAAAAATATATATACACAAATTTAATACAAATTAAAACGCTAAGTTAAAAGTGTAAAAACATGGTAATATCATGATAAATGTTGGAAAAATTTTAATAATACTATAACATATGTTCATAAACATAGCACCACGGCAAATTTACAAAACAACAGAAACAACACTGTAAATGTCTGAAATGTCAATTTTTTTGTTAAACAAATAAAAATAAAACATGATATCTGAAAAAAAAATAAAAAATACCAATACCATGGCAATTCCACTGTAAATGTGCCAAAAAAAAAACAGCAATCACATGTTATAAATGTCAAGGTAAACATGCTAATATTATGGTAAATGTCTGAAAGAAAACATGGGGATACTATGATAAATGTCCCATATTTTTTCCAAAAAAAAACAATTCAAAAACACACACACACACAAACTAAAGTAATAGCATGGCAAATGTCTATAAAACATGTTAATACCATGATAAACGTTAAAAAAGTATAAAGTATATAAAATTGTAATAGTATGGTAAATTTGCGGTACTCTTTGGCCAGAGAGTCTTTGTATAAATCTGTGCTCCAAAATGTGAACGAAGAACATCTCTCTCTTTAAAAGCTTTGAATTCAATAGTGGAGGGGAGAGACAGGAAACCATGGAAACCAGAGGTTTTTGATAAATAGCTAAAGTGTGTCCTTACGTGTGTTTGCGTCATGTCTGCTATCTGTCCTGACGGTGTGTCTGTGCATGTTAATTTGTGTATTAACCTCAACTAATTTTCAACTTACAATCTACAGTATATGCAGATGTGAACGCAGCAATAAATGCACCACAGACAATCTCAACTGGTTTCTGATTGCACAAAATTTATTGATGCAATGAATTAACAAGTCATTTAACGTCTGAAAATAAACATATATGTCCTAAAAAAATCAAACATTGAAATATTACCATAAACTGCATGGGCCCAACAATGTGTTATTAAACAATATATTATGAAAATGATACAGACTGAAGAGTAAATAAAAAATGGATTGTGAGATAAAGATTAAAATAAAAATACATTTGTATTCTTAAACATACAGTAATTGGCAGAAATAAAGTCACAATTACAAGAAAAAAAGTCACATTGTGAAATATAATTGCAATTATAAGAAATAACATCACAATTGTGAGACAAATTTCCAGTAGCATGATATAAATTCACATAAAGTCACAATTACGAGAAATAAGCTGGGCAAAGTTACTTTTAAAAGAAATGCATTACAATATTGTCTTACACCCTAAAAGAGTAATTAATTATGTTACTTAGTTATTTTTTATGGAAAGTAATGCATTATGTTATATTTGCGTTACTTTCACGTTACTTTTTAAATATGAGCAGGGCTTGATTGTTTTTAAGAAGTTCTAATGTAAAAGCCCTTTCACACCAAAAAGTGTAAAGAATAAAACACAGGAGAAGAAGCTTCACCACTCTTCAGCAATAAAAAACAATGAAGCACAATTGTTATCTGAAGTTATTTTTCATAATACGTATGGTTGAACTGGATCATCAAAGGTCAGCAGCAAAGATATTAGTAAATAAAATGGGATTAGATACATTTGTGTTATTTAGCATTTAATTATTGCAGGTTTGCGTCATATTTTGCATTTTTTTAAATGGGAAAACAAAGCAAAAAAGTAACGCAAATATTTTCTTGTAAATGAAAAAGTAATGCGTTAATTTACTAGTTACCTGAAAAAGTAATCTGATTACGTAACTCACGTTACTTGTAATGCGTTACCCCCAACACTGGAAATAAGGTTGCAATTGTGAGATACAGTCACTTATAATATAGTTGCAATTATGAAATATAAAGTCGGAATTGCACGACAAAGTCAGAAGGAATAAACTTGCTTCCATATATATTCTAATTTCAAGTGAACCGAATGTAATGTTGTCTGAGTAATATTTTCTGTCTTCGGAAGTCAACGCTGTGGCACATTGTGATTCATTGTGTGTTTGTGTATTTGTTTCGTGAATGTTAGTACAGTTACAGCGACCACAGCAGGACGTCTGCCTCTCAGTCTGTCTCATATAATTGTTGTTCTTTAATTTGTTTAAACTCAGGACAAAGAAACCGCCAATCCATTTTGCTCTCTCACTCCGTCATTATTCTCGTCCCTTTTTTTACGTTCTTTTTGCCATCTTATATATGGACGGCGGCGCAGCTTAATGGAGGCAGACTCTGCTGAAAGCTTTTCACCACTCACCCAATTAATCTCCATCTCTCTTTCCCTCAAACACACATTCAAAAGTTTTCTCTCTGTTCTTTGTTACACACAAAGTCAGCTTGGGTGAATCTCACGAATCCTATCACAGTAATATCTATGACGAACATTGCCGGTTTCTATATGACCCTAAAATCAAAAGAAACAAGAAATTAAGCATATTGTTTAGAAGCATTAGCCATATCCCCAATATTTTCATAACATGCACAATTCGAGTTTTATGGCTTTTAGTACATGTTTCTTCCTTTTGAGTCTAATCTATATGCTAGTGTACTCCTAAATGCTAATAAAAATCCTCATTACTGAAATGCAAAAATAGTCATTTTTATTACCGTAGTGAAATAAAAACAGTGATATATTATTTAAATTATGTTTTTAGACATAACGGTACAATTTTTTTGTACTGAATTTAATGTTCGTCAATTTACCTGCAGAAAAAAAACAAAAAAACAAAACAACAACAACAACAAAACAGGCTAAGATAGTTTCATGGTTTTAAGCTGTTATTAACAGGCCTGACCAGTCTAAACCAAACTAAAATGAATCATCATTTGAAAAAAAAATCCAAAACTCAGAAGTCCAGATGCATTCAGTAATGAAAATATTAATAATTTTCACATGAGATAATGAAAATGGTAATGCCACTGTAAATGCCCCCCAAAAACAGTAATAGCATGATAAAGGTCATGGTAAATATGGTAATACCATCATAAATGTACTAAAAATGGTAATAGATACCATCAATTTTAAAGCTACAAAAACAGGCATCGTCTTTCAACAAATTTCTAATTTCTTTCTTTTAAATTTGGGGTCATGAATTGGACGGTCTCCATAGGTTTGGTGATATTTACTCTATTGGTATTTCTCTGTTGTTTTTCTTCTATGACACACACACCCACACACATGCCGTATAACAGATAGCTGTGCGTTTTATAAAACGGAGGCCTCCTGCAGTCTCAGCTCTGCAGAGACGCTGACAAATAGATGCCTTTCTTGAAAAGCTGCACAGAACGTGTGTGTGTGTGTGTGTTTGTGTGTGTTTGCTGCAGTGAGGTGTGGAGAGGGAGGGAGAGAGGTGCTGGAGAGCTAAAGTGGGCTGTAATGGGTGTAATTTGAGTTAGAGAGAGAGAGTGAAATGAGAGTGAGAGTTAGAAAATAAAGAGCGTACCGATTAGGAGAGGAAGACAAGGTTCGTACGACAATGAGAAATAGAAAAATGGCAGAACGCAAAAGCTTCTGAGAGCTTCAGCAAGAACGAAATGAGAGCAATGCAGAGGGAGAGACATAAAGTGGAAACATGTAATTTTCCGTTCCACAAATAATAATGAGTTTTCAAACAATTTTCCCAAACACAGAAAAAAAGAGCAAATATCTTGATGACATCATCCTGCACTACTCCAATTTTTGTCCAATCAAATGCTGTCTAGAATGAGAATATAGATTAGCCTCACAGCTCATAGACATAAATGAAAACTTTCTATTCTTATTTCATGGTGTGTGTTCAAGAATTTCTTGTTTACTTGCCACCAATAATAAGAATTAAAAATAAAAGATTCAAAGCACAAACCTCGCAAACTTTGGTGCCTCCAGGGACTAGTTCTTGCACAGCAGCACTCGTTATATCAGTCTAGGAACATGAAAAAAAATTCAACTTCGGTCACCTAAAAAGAAAACAAAAATGGAAATTTATTAAACTTTTATTTTGTTATTTGATGGTTATTTTAAAACCATATTGAAAACTTTTAGCAATGCCTTTATCATTTATATTTGCTACTTTTTAAATGCCTGTTATGTATAGATCTTTACTAATTTACCCCTTGTTGGGTAATAATGAAAAATGGATGAATGAATGAGTTGAAAAACCTGAGATAAATAATTTAATTTTCTGCATAATTTCCAATCAAAAAATATAATATTCCAATTCCAATAAATTAAAAAATACATAAATAAATACATAAGACTGGAGTGCCTTTGATATAGAAATAAATACTATTTTTTATTATTATTATTTCCTGCATCATTTCCAATCAAGCTGCAAATTAATTGTAATATAATGTCACATGATGCAAATAATCTAAATATATTAATTATATTTGTTTAGGATACACAAAATGCTACTGTAGTATTGAAAAAAACCTTAAAAATAATAAAATTCTAAAAACTAAAAAAATTCCAAAAACATTCCAAATGTAATTTCCATCACAGAATGTTATTAATCATATTAATTATTTAATCATTTAAATAATAAAAGTGGTGGCAGTTTTGTTTACGACTTACGGGTCAAAAAAAGACTAAATTCTCTTACGTTGCATGTATATTTTCTGATAGACTTTGTCAGTAAAAGGGCTAGCAAAGAGTGTTTTTTTAGGCAGTGCTTGGCATGTGCTTTAGTGGTAAAAACTATGCAAAAAGTTCTCACAAAGACACTTAAAACTGGCACCATCAAAACTTATTCAAATTCTTTAGTTTTACATTTTATACATTCCACTACAAAGACAGACAATGAATGCTTTGAGATAAAATATGGAAGAAAGTCACAAGTCCAATACGTCCTTGAGGATGCAAGACCTCGCTCGGCTTTTCTACAAATGTGCATGTGTGTGTGTGACACTTGCGAGGTTGTGCTTTCCAACGTGTGGCATTAACCTGATAACGTGTCTGGTCCGTCCCCATGGCACTAGATGCTGCTGTTCCTTTCCATCACCGGCATGCTGACTTTTTTTTTTTTTTACAAGGACCTCAGACACACAGAGAAAGAGAGCAAGAGAGAGAGAGACAGGCTACACACCTGCCCTCCATCAGAACTCTGCATCTGCTGCCTTCAAAGCCGCAGTGATGCACAAGTGTGTGCGCCAGCTGTATTTGAAACCCGATCTGAGATTCACATCAAACAGGCCCGCCTGAGAGCTGACCAAACACACACACCGGGTAAATCTCCCAGACACTTATGATTTCTCTTTTCTCTGCTACACACTCCATTTCTCTTTGTCTGCTGGGGGTTAACGCTTTTTTCAGACAGTTGTGAGCCATTTGTTTGGTTTTTGTGTGTGTGCGGGCGATGAAATATCTCAGACGGCACGCACAAAGCGTTAAACAGGAAACTTGGCAGAAACACTGATGGAAGAGGTATTCGGTCTAATGCAGAAAATGAGGCTAATAGGGATTAGAGGTGAAGAAAAGTGGAGGAGATAAAATTGTAAAAGAGATGTGAGATGCGAGGGAGGATTTGGCGAGCAAGCCAGGAGATTTCCAAGTGTAGTCCGGTGCCATAATTCATGAGATGTTCTTTGTTAAACCAGGCGGTCAGATTGCTAGACCTCAGAATAAAAATACAAATAAAGGCAAAAAAATACAAATAAAGCCTAAAAAGAACATAAACTAAAAGTTACTTGAAATAGAAACAGTATAGAAAAAATATAAAACAGCAACTGAAATATAATAAATTGTGCTGGGCAACGATTAATCGTGATTAAACGCATCCAAAATAAAAGTTTTTGTTTTGTTTACATAATATATATGTGTGTACTGTGTATATTTATTATTTATATATAAATACACACACATGCAGTATATATTTTGAAAATATTTATATGTATTTACATAATTGTAAAATGTATAATTGATGTAGAATTTCTATTATATATAAATATTTAATATATAAACAATATTTTTTCTTTAATATATACATGCACAGTATACACAGTACACACACATATAGTATGTAAACAAAAACTTTTATTTTGAATGCGAAATAATCACGATTAATCGTTGCCCAGCACTAAAAATAAACTTTTGTTATTTCAGCTAGTTTTATTTTCATTTATTTCAAAAACAAGAACTAATAGAAATTACAAAAAAAATACACAAGAAAATGACTTACATGAAAATGAAAATGTAAAAATAAATAGTACTTACTGCCAAGGCAAGATTTACAATTTTCACTTAAAGTTTTTACATTTAAGTTTTAAACCCAACATTTTTATTTTATTATATTTAAGCTTTACTTTAATTATCAAAAATAATTTTCAATAGTTATTGTTAACAATAACAACATTTTCTCGGCCAGAATTATTTGCAACATGGATGACCCCCCCCCCACACCAAAAAATCTAGGGTCCTTAAAGAATACAGTTTATGCTGTGAGAGAATCCAGCAAATCTTTGAATACAAAAGGGTTGAATGGTCCATTGCATGGATGTAAAGAAAAAAACGGGTTTACAAACATTACAAAATCTTGCAATTTTGAAAATTACTAATTTCGAACGAAAACAGACGGATGGGAATTACAAAAAGGTGCAGTTCAATCCAATGCGCCTGATTTCAACCTGACCCTGGTCTCAAAATGCATCTCATCCATCTGTCAGAGCATTCTCCAGTGCGTAACTCAGCTAATACGCCAATGCACGGAGAGAGAGAGAGAGCTATTATTCCTGGCTGCCTCATTTCCAAGTCCAATTTCTAAGAACGGAGCGATTGAGTGACTCCAACCGAAAGGCCCTTCACCTCCTCGCTTTCCCTCCCTCCTTCTCTTCCTCCCTGCTGCAGGAAGTCGGGTGTGTAGAAAGCATCCTGCAGTCGATAGGGGTATCGATCCCACTCGGGTTTGGTAAAGTGATAGATAAAGAAACGAGTGGAGTGACAGAGCGAGGAGAATCATTTAACCCTGCGGGGGGAGTGAAGGAGGGACAGTAATGACAGCATTTTCCGGGAGCTTATCTTTGCAGAAAAAGAGGGAATGCAAACATCTCAGTCGATGTGCATGGAAGAGAGAGAAGAAAAAACATAAGGAGAGAGAGAGAGAGAGATGTGCCTCATTTTCTAAGAAATGATTTGAATAATGAGGAAGTGTAATTTTCTCTCTTTCTCGTCCGTGGTCGCGGGTCTCTAATTGCTCAGGCTGAATGTAGAGTGGGCTCGTAGCCTGTGATCTGGCTCTCCTGTTCTCACATAATCGCACACGTTTTTCCCCTGTCGCATCCCCCCCCCCCCCCCCAACTTCTTTATGCCTTTTTCTCTCACTCGTGGTCTCTGTATCTTTTCTTTTCTGCCTCCCCTCAGAAATTTCAAAGCTGGGCGGCCCACTTCAGAATTTCCCATCTCTCTTGATGTTTCTGTCTTGCGCTTTCCTTCGTTTTTGACTGAATGTGTGTGTAACCGTGTTGGCGAAGCTACTTTCAAACTAGCTTCTGAAACAGTGTTAATTTTGGCAGGCATTTTTGATTTAGTCTTAGTCTTAGTCTTGAGATGAAAATGCTTTATAGTCTTAGTCACATTTAAGTCATTCGAGTCTTTCAAAGTTTTAGTCTAGTTTTAGTCGACGAAAAGTCATTGCATTTTAGTCGACTTTTATTCACTACTTTTAGTCAGTAGTTTAAACAAAGCTGTAGTTACCAAAATTTATTTTGGTAGCTATTTTATATGTAGTTTTCAAATTAAAATAACCATTCATTCTTATCTCTAGATCAAATCAATTAAGCTTATGAGAAATTTGAATCAAGGACAGAATTTGGAAAAACTTGAATAAATTATGACAATTTTTATTTTGGGGTGAACTATCCATTCAACAGAAGTGAAAAAGGAGCAACTATATAAGCATTATAGTCCAGTCTCGTCTAGTTAACGAAAACGCAGCATAAATTTAGTAATAATTTCATCATCAGATATTATTTTTAGCTTGTCAACGTCGTTAACGAATATTTTTCGTCGTCATCTTCATTAACGAAATTAACACTGTTCTGAAACTACTAATCATTTGTAGTTAAGATCTGAAAAAGCACTTGCCAACACGACAAGGACTAACAAAAAGTAGCTTAAACCAGCTTTCTGATTATCTAATTGAGTTCTTTAGATAAATCAGATCTTAATTAATCTGGCATGAAAATCTCTATAAGGGTGATGAAAACTCAAATAGAGCAAACAATTTTATGCAAAATATGAATATAAAACCAGTAACCTGTACTGTAACCTTTTGGCTACAATACAATTCACTTTAAATAGGCGAGACACAGTAAATGGCACAAAAAAAATGAACATGTCTATGATGTTGATGAAAACTTGCACAAATTTATACTTAATATACCTAATAAAACCAGAAAACACACTTTGCTAAGATAAACTTCACTTCAAAAAGGAAAACACAGGAAATGGCGCATGGAAATATCTGGAAACTTATGGTGCAATAAAATCAAAATACTGAGAAAATTGCCTTTAAATTTGTCCAAATATATATAGTTTGTATATATTACAGTAGGAAATTTACAAAATATCTTCATGGAACATGATCTTTATTTAATATCCTAATGATTTTTGGCATAAAAGAAAAATTTATCATTTTGATGTCTTTTTTTGCCTATTGCTACAAATATACCCCAGCGACTTAAAGGTACAATTTGTAAGATATTTGCAGTAAAATATCCAAAAACCACTAGGTTAGTGTTATATATTTTGTCCAGCTGATTACTAACAATATCTCTAATGTTTTCAACTACTTGTAAATAAGAAAATTCCCTTTCTAAACAGTGACACGGGGCAGTGCAGTCACCTGTCAATGACGCCAGTTGCTTTTTGGTACCGCCTTTACTGACGTAGAAACCACATGACAACAGTGTCTGGACAAATGTGGAAGTAGTGTGTAGCGTCCAGCAAACCACTAGCTTGCTTCAAGCAGTTCCTTATTTACTTTTCTTGCACGTTTTATGGTGGATTGTGTTACTTATTTATGGAACATAATTACTGTTTTACCGTCTGCCGCTGATTCTGTCGATAAGGACAACTCCCGTAAACGTAAGCGTACAGGCCAATCAAACGACCCAAGAGTTTGGGACAAGAGGAGAGAAAGAGCAAGGAATAATATTGGTGTTGCATTGTCTAGATGGAGAGAGCTTCGCGACAAACTTCAACTAGAAAGAGATGCCGATCTCGCTTGTGTTTTACTCGACAGGTGAGTTGTTTTGATTCGTATCTTTACAGAAAAAGTATGCTATTATAACGATCAACAAGATCAGTATTATGGCCCTTAATATTGGGGCATACACGCCAAACGTGGGGCATCGCCACCTCGGTTGGGTAGAAGACAACAAATCCCATCATTCCACACTCCTTCTTAGTGTCATCAAACCACGCGATTGTTATTGTTTTGTTAGTGCACCCTCTAGTGGCAGGTCCTTACAACCTGTACCTTTAAGAGTGGTTTTGTACTCCAGGGTCACAAATATGTAAATGTGCATTTAAGTTGGTGGGAAGCTAATTCGAGGTAGCAGAAGTTTTTTTTAATAGAAAATTGTATTTCTTATTGTACATATTTCACTTGAAAATGGAAAAATGTTCATGAATGCCATTCAACTTCAACGATTGAGAGAAGTAATATTTGCTATCACCTCTGCTTTGCTGCGGCAGATCGAGAGCCAAACCGCGTGCTCAAATTACTTAATATGTGTATGTGTGTGTGTGTGTGTGTGTGTCAGTGGATCTATGCACCTCTTTAAATGGAGGTGTGTGTCCAGGCTGTTGAGTGCTACTCCTGAGTGGCAAATACAATAATTGTACGTTACGCCAGAGCAAAGCAATCAGACATGAATGAAGAAATTAATTGGCAGATCTCTGGAGACTAAAATAGAGTCCCTCCCTCCCCGACACGCACACACACATACACACTCTAATCAGCTGTGGCTGACAGCCCCTCCCCATGAGCGATAGTGGGCAGAGGATCAGAGAGGGGCATTATGGGAGATGAAAGAGGTGCTGCGGCCGCTGCAGAGGTTGCCGGGGTGTGTTACGCACCATGAACTCGATGGGCAAGAGCAGACAGAACTAGCACACACACACATATACGACCTCTCACTCACATTCTCATACACAGGATTCACATTAATTCAAATAAATGTGAATTTGGACTACAGCTGCTAGCTTCGATGAATATAGCTGTTTCTAAATCTGATAAACAGTAAAAATACCTGTATTGAATAAAAGCTGAAAGTATTGTATAAAAACGAAGTAAAAATGGAAATATATGTCAACTTATAAAATGCAACTCCTTTTGTTTATCAATCAATAAACATCATAATATACATAACATTTTAGCCGTCTTGAATATGTAATTGAATGTTACCACAAACTGTAAAAATAGAGTGCAAAAATTTTTATTTTTATTTTGTCGCACACAAATAGTTAAAACAAGGCAGCAAACAATCGCTCATGTACAATTGCGCTAGCTACAAATAAACTTACACTAACAATATTATGCTGGCTTTGTTGAATATAATTGTTCACAGTAGAATTTGTTGATTTTGATAGACTGGATACACTACCTAAAAATAAACATGCAGTCGTAATATACATACAATTGTAAGCATTATTGAATATGTAGTTGAATTTACATTATCGTAAAAATACAATTTCAAGTCAAACAGGACCACACACAATCATTCACATACAATTGTATACGCAGGTTGTGCTAGCTACAAATAAACTTGCAGCAATGTATGTACAACTGCTAGCAGTATTTTTGGGTGAACTATCCCTTTAAATAAAACTGCAATACACCATCACTCAAGCACACTTTCATGATAAGGTAGCTATAATATTTGTACAACCACTAGCTTATTGTCGTGTCGACATAACACGATAGAAAAAAATAAGTTGTGTTGGATAAGTGTCAAAAGTAAATGTACAAATTGTAAATAGATGTAACATAAACAGTAAATTGCTGTAAGCGAGGTAAATATATATGAACATTTACCATTCACAGTAAGTTAGAGACAAGTAAAATAAATATAAAATAACAAATAGAAATGCTTAACGATGTAAAAATCTAGAATAAAAGTTAGGTAAATATAGTATACACATCTCAGCCAGGTCATTTCATCTTCCCAGGTTGAAGCCTTTAAGCCCCTGTGCAGCAGTGCCATGAATCATATTCAATTTTCCTTCTAATTGACCCAACCCCCCTCCCTCATAACAAGACTGTTTAGTGAACGTACATTCTCCCCAGGGGCATGAGCGCATGTGTATGCGTGTGTTTTTTCTGAAGGCGGTATTCAGAGGTGAAGGGGTCATACAAATGGTTTGTGTTTCTTGCGAACGTGTGGCTTGTGTTTGACAGGCCGCTGACTCGTGCATGCCAAATGTATGCACATGCTTGACTGAGAATCTCAGCTGTGTGATGTGGGAATGGCACTTGGCGACTTTAAACGCAGATCTGAGGCTGCGCGGCATAAACACTTTAGTGATTCCAAGCTTTCATCCTAGACGGAGAGAGAAGAGAGAGAGCGGGGGTGATGCACAGGAAGGAGGATGGACGGGAACAGCAGGGAGAAAGAAGGGGAAGCTAGAACAGGATCTGCGTGTCGAGTGAAAGAAATGCCTGCCGATCGCATTGTCTGCCGTGCAGAAATTACCGGCTCTGCTTCTCTCAAAAACATCCCAGCGGGAAACCGACTGGAAGAGAGAAAGACACGGGGAAAGTAGAAGAATAAAGCACTTCTTCTTCCCCGAAAGAACAGTTTTAAAAGAGCATTTGCATGACTTCATTAGTTTGTAGTGCAACAAGAAAGAGAGTTCCGAAATTGTTTACGGGATAAACAAGAGAGAGAGACCTTTCCAAATGTTTAGCGCGCATGAACACGGAGTGTCAATTAGCAAGAGTGTCTCTGGCGACAAACGAGACGGGAGGCCCTTTGCACGTGCCGAATCGATCAATTAATTAGCCGGTGGTGTGCGTATACCCCAGAGGTCTTCAATCAAAGGCAGGCACACGTGTGTGAAAAAGAATGTGCAGGGAAGCCGGCGAACCGGCAATCTCTCTCTCGTTCCTGTCCGTATGGCACAAGGGCCCCCTGGACGGCATATTATTCATCCGACAGACAAGCAAGAGAGAGAGAGCGCGCAATAAAAGCATGTCCTCGCAGGCGCACGCTGACTCAGGAGGTGCATATATCAAAATAAGAGGAAAAAGCTGAATTATCCGGGGTGCTGCGGAGAACGTGGAGGGAATACAAATACCACACTCACGCACGCACACGCGCTCAATCTCCGTTCTTCATTTTCCGTCGGAAGCCTGTCTCTCTCACTCTTTGGCAGGTTCGAAACAGAACGGTTTCCTCTTTAGAAACAGACTGTGGGCAAATTTCCTGCACTGATTAGTCAGATTACATGCATTAGACAAGTGAAGTATTTAAATCGGAATAAAATAGCAGGAAAAGAGGCTTGAGACTCAGGGAGATCACCACACACTGTCTCTCGCTCTCTCTCTCTGCCGCGGTCTCGCGCTTTCTGTGATGTGATACACACACACACACACACACACACACATACGCATGGTGGAAAATTAATTCAGGCACTGAAGGGAAGCGCTGTCTGTGAATACTAATGCCAGCGAGCTGAAAGACCCCGGCAGCGCCGCGCTCAGAACGTGCGACGCTCTGTGTGTGTGTGTACGCATGTTCGACAGGTGAATTGTGGGTATATGTTCACGTTAGACAGGTAAAGCGTGAATGATAGACAGGGTAGTCTGTGTATGTTAGATAAGTAAATTGTGAGGTGCATGTTAGGCTGGTAAAGTGTCTACATGTGCTAGTAGGATGAATGTGTTTGTGTGTCAATCCATAGAAGGCAGGTGTGTGTGTGTGTGTGTGTGTGTGTGTGTTAGACACATGAATTATGTTGTTGATGTCTGTTAGATCAAACGTGTCTATGTCTTCGCATTACTCACGTGTGTTTATGTGTGAGTTAGACAAATGTATGCAGGCATTATGTGAGTGCGTTAGACTGGAGAAGTGTGTGTGTCAGACCTGCAGAAAGGTGTGTATGTGCGTTTTGCTCTTAACTGCTCTTTAATATCCTCCGTCTCGTGCTCCCTAACGAGCCTCTAACGATCCGTGCGTCATTATGGCTCCACTCTTCCGTTCCCGTTAATATTTACCGGCCACACACACATAAGCGTGTGCACTGCGTGGCTCATCTGCATGCTAAAGGTCACGCGGCTGCCGCAGTAATTGGCCTCTGTCGCTTGGAGCGACGGTGACGGAAGTCAAGGAACAAACGAATGTCAGGTATTCTTGCCGCGCGCGGGAGTCGGCCATCTTAATGCTGTTTGCTTTCAACGCTGTCGGGTCATTAGTTGGTATATAGATGCATAGAAAATGAAATATGAGGCATGAAAATAATTCATATCTTATCTTATCTTAACAAAAAAAACTTGTCATCTGCGCAGTGGTGAGTTGTAAGGCTTGACAGTATTCCATGATAATTACGTTGCGTTCAGAAATGTATGTGTAATCCACTCCCAGAAATCAAATATGATGAATATTCTGGTAATATTACTCTTAGAAAAATTTACATGGGAAACCATTGTTTTTAAATTACAAAGTTATATAAAATCAAAATAATATGACCATAAGAATTGATGTGCAATTTAAAAAAAAAAAATTCAAATGGATAATGATAGCCTATATTTTGTAAAATGTTTTAATTAATTTAAATATGTTTAAATTACCTTGATTGCTTGTTTAAACCAAAACCAGATAGCTGTGCCCCAAATGCACACCATTGGTTGAGCCAATGTTGCTGGTCGGGATATGCAAATAAGTTTTAATTATGCCACAGAGCAACTTTTCAGGGAATCAACCTATACAAATAACTAGGAGTATAGTATAATAAAGTTGACGTTAATTAAATTTTTTTCCATGTTTAGGATTTGTAATTGCACCAGTTTCTTTTTCTTTTCTTTTTTTACAATAAAATTTACTTTAAAATGTTTATAGTATTTATCCTGTAAAACACTGCACAGCAATAGGCCTTATGTAATAAGCGGGTAGGAAATTATACAGTTACACACATATGCAGTTTTCAATCTTTCCATACTATGCGTATGTTTGAACACAGGTGGTTCTTATCTACAGAGAGCCCACATTTCCACCAGTAAACCTTAGTTATTGAGATTTGGTTACCAGGTATTCTACACATCTTCTATGAAGCATTAGAAACTGTCAAGAAAAGGCCTCCAGCAAACGCAGTGGAGAATCCTGAACTCTTGTTATGAATATGCCACCGCTGCTCTGATTTTAAATGAAACTTGTACAGTCATTTTAATCTAAAGGGGTTTTTGCTCTTTTGTGATATTAGTAACATGTATGAAATCTCAACCAGTAGCATATTATACCCAATAATTATTCAATTGAAGGTCTACACACACAATGATCCAAATCTTCAGATTTAACGTGGCATGTGCATGCCATAAAAAAATATCAACAATAACATCTACATACCAGCCATTGAGATCCTTTATAACCAGCACATAATCCTTTAAAATCCTTTCCACATTTTGCCACTTTTAGACTCGACACAGTGCTACCATCTAGTTAACAAAGCTAAACAGCGTTTAAACAATAAAATACACTTACCGGTTGTGGTCCATAAACAACCCCTTCTCCAGACTAAGAGGGAACTGATCCATCTTTCAAGAATAATCTTTGTGCGAATCCGACATTAAACTGATTGAGATTGAGGAAGCTGTCCTCAGCTAAATGTGCTGCACATAGTTTTACATGTGGATTATAATTTTCGGGAACCGAGTTAAACATAAATTGTAAGCATTGATCTCTAAGTACAGCGTCCCTGGAAAGGCCAAACAAAGGTGATTGGACTCCATGATGAAAATAACAGCGTTTCGACGACATGGCGACAAACACACTCTATAAACGCAACTCTTCCTCTTCTCTGTGGGAGCGCAACAAGACCACGCCCTTTTTTTGTGTATTCATGTGGGTGAAGGTTAGTCAAAAAACTGTTATTACATCAGGAACTAGAGGGATGTAGTCCAAGCGGGTCGTTCGATGTAGGCGAATTCTGTTAAATAAAATATCTCACTTGGTATTGAACTTTGAGCATTATAATTTTACGGATATTATTTATACTCTAACAACAACATTACACACTAACTAAAGTTTGAAACATGGGATCACGAAGAACGGGACCTTTAAGATGATGATCCCAAGACATTACTCATCGTTACTCAGGGAGCGCATGAGTTAAAGGTTTCCGAAAAGCGGCACGGAGAGATGACCTCATGTAGTAGGTAAAATTACAAACTCTGACAGTGGTTAATCAGGTCCAGCAAGATGCTTTCATTACCTGTGACTGTGGCCGAATCCAGGCAGTGAAGGGTCTCGCTGAGTTCCTTGGAGGTCGACTTTCTGTCTGTTTTGTTTATATTGAGTAAAATCCTGATGGTGTCCAGAAGAGAATCACATTACCAAGGCATCATCATCATCATATTGATCAGCCTACAGCACAAACCTTTCCTAGACAGTCTGCAGGACTATAATACATGTCATTTACATTTACAATTATTTTTTAGCACACACTTGTATCCACAGTGACTAATAATAATGTCAGCTGATTAGTCCAAAGTAGTACTGTTCCTGTAGGAAATTTTCCAAAATTCCATGGTGTCAAATCTGAGGTCAGGAGGTAAAATCTCAAGTTTTGAGGTAAATTCTCAGGTAAAATCTGAAGAAATTCATCCAATCTTATTTAATCCAAAATGTTCACAAATTGTGTACTAGGACGTTTCAGAGAGCTACAACTTGTACCACCTGACCACCTCAGATTCATTAGGCGCTGTGTTAAGACATTGAAGGCAACAGTTCCGAATCTATGGGTATGAGCATCTCCAAGTAGAAGATCATGTGTACTCATCTCGAAATCACAGTAATTAAGACATGGTGTGAATGCAGCATCAGTTCTACATTGACCCTCGAGCTAGGAGACTGAATCTTTAAAGAACTGCTTCTAACAAATTGTTTGAGAACATGAGGTGATATTAAAAGCATATTTTGAGTAAACAAAAGAGTTTTTTGACCTTGCATGAATGTAAACCTATTGTAGGAGACTCACAAACCAATATTAGGACCCCTGAAATTGGAATAGGGCACTTCAAAGCGGCAGACAACAAAACTGTGCATGCACGCTTTTAATAAATAGAACGACGTTGTGCGCTGGCGTGGATGTGCCTTAAATGTTTCTACTTGAAATTCATTAACAATAACCTAAAATACTCTGATCTGTGAGTGTGTATTTGTGCTGTTAAAACACACACACGCACAAACACACTAAAAGCGGGCCGATGTTGCCCAGTGTCTTTGCTCTCGTCTGACAGTCTGTCTCCCTTCCTCTCTCCCCTCTTTCGCGCTCTACTTCCCTCTCTGGCTTGCGGCAGTCTTTCATTCCGCTAACTGCCTCTCTCTCTCTCCCTCTCAGACTGATACAAGGCCGACAGGGTAAGTGTGACGTACATTGGCAGCGTTCGCAGGCAGCCTCACATACACACTTTGAGCGTGACTTGCGCTGGCAGAATTTGCAGCCTGCCTCCCCTCTTATCAGAGCTGTCAATCACGGGCTGGTGACAGCGCCTGGCAGGCAGCACCACGGGGAGCCCGACACGCAAACACACACAAACGATTGTTCCCAGCTGATCAACGCTCGCGCTTCCCCTACACACAGAGGCACACACATATGCACTGTATCATACATAAAACTTAGTATTTTCATAACCAGAGGCGCTTTTTAATAAACACACACTGTAGGATCATATATAACATTTATTTTCTGGGGCGACAGCAAACAACAGAATAAATGAATACGGGGTAAATAATATATTAAAGAATAATATAATTTTAAAAATATAAATGATACATTTATTATAATGAATAATGGTATTTTTTTATTTATATGAATAATATATAATATTTTAAATTATTATGTTTAATATTATTCAGTATAGACTAATGCACACCTGTCAACCCTCCCATTTTTCCCGGGACTTTCCCTTATTTTTTATCTTTCTTAGCGTATTTCGTATGTTTTCAACATTTGCCTCGGGTAAAACTTCCCTAATTTGTATTCCTCAAACCTTAGAATATGAATAATCACATCAAGCTGCTTTGTTACTGGGGAAACGGCTGTATTTCTGCTGTTCCCAAATCGCCACCTGCTGACAGAGAATGAAATTGCATTTTTCAAAAAGCGATCAGAAAACATGCAGCTGTAGCCTAAATGAGAACCATTGGATCGACAAGAAGATAATGAAATATGAAAATCTAAAGCTACAGCCTACACTAAGATATATGTTACTAAATGAATATAATTGTTTGATAATAATAGTTTAAATTTATATAGTAATTGACAGCCTACTTTTGCTTTGCAGCCTGAAATGAAGACCAACACCGTTTTTGTTTTATCCATCAGTATTTACTTTAAGCTATATAACAGCAAAATGTCAGAAAATAAATAAAAGCCAGAATCACTGCATTGGAAAAGTATTTTGTTGAACCACCTTTTGCTTTAAGTACAGCCTTTAGTATGTTAGGATTTGTCTCTACTAGCCTTGCACATCTAGACTTTGTAATATTTGCCCACTCTTCTTTTCAGAACTGCTCAAGTTCAGAAAATTTGATGGTGACTGTTTGTGGACTGCAGTAGTCATTCAACAGATTTCCAACTGGGTTTAGGGCTCTGACTATAGGCCATGCAAGGACATTCACCTTTTTCTAATTCAAGCACTGTGTGGTCGGTTTTGCTGTGTGTTTTGGGTCATTGTCATGTTGGACTTATTTGGATGATGAGCTGTATTAAATTTCCGCTAGACATATCATTTGCTGTTGAGGCCAAATAATACCATTTTAGTCTCATCTGCCTCAAGACTTTGAAATGTTTTTGTGTCCATCTCCTGACTTGTGCCTATCCACAACTTTATCCCAGAGATCTTTAGACAGTCCGTTGCCACTCTAGTTGATTGTTTGCTTCAGTTGCACTACCAAGGACATGCTCCAGGAAAGCTCTTTTCATGCTGAGCTAATCAAAATAAGCACAGCTGATCATAGTTGAAAGTAAAATGGCTTTTGGTGCCACTGAAAAGGTGATCAGCTACACCTGATACAACCATTATTTTAGCACCATTTGTAGTTGGAATTAAAGGTTACCGTAATATTGACTTGTTTTAGAGTAAATACACTTATCAAAATGATTGTGTGTAATAATGGGCATCCCAGATGTGGTTCCATAAACAATAACTCAAAATATTTCTTTGGAAGTCTGCTGGGAATGAGGTAGTTTTGGACTGGCTGGTAAACGTGAGTAGAAAAAAACCACATATGCAGACATACGTTTTTGTGCCTCTGAATGCATGTCCTGCCAGAGAAAACCCTGAGTAAACCAATTTCAAAGTCTCGGCTGCTCTGCTTAAGCTGAAACACACATTTATTTGAAATGGTCTCGGGTGAGTCTTTATGCTATGCTGTAGCTAAATGGGCTACAACAGACAACATACTTTGTACTTAACTATTCCTCTGTCAAACTTTGGAATCGTTTGGGAAAACCAAAGAGTGAAAGCCCAGACCTGCCATATCCTGAAAGAAAACCTTGTGTGTCGTCGTGTACATTGATATCTCAAGAGTTGAAACCATCTGTTTGCTTCAACGACAATGATCAAAAAGTTGACATTTATGTATAAAACAGTTATTATTTCCCATTTAATAAGCCACTTAAGTGACCTTACCATGTTTTAAGGTTATTACAAACCAAATTATTTAATATGATATATAAATAATAGCAAACAGCAATTGAAAACTAGATGATTAAATATATTGTATTGGAAAGGAGCTTTTTTAATCTTTATATTAAAAGGGGGGACTGCAGGGAGAATCCAAGATAAAGTCCAAGTGAGAGCAGGTTACAGTCATTGTTAGGATTCCAAGTCAGTGGAAACATAGTTCGGTTCTGAAAGAGGTTCTCATTTCTGTCATTTTTTTCATTCCCCTTACCTACTATCATCTTTAGGACCTAATCAATCCTTCCTTTCCTTTCTCTCCAATGGAAGTAACCGCTGGTGAAACACGCAGATTCCATGAAAAGCTTGATGAACAGCCTCAAAGGTTTTTCCCCCAGCCGACGCTATAGCGTTTCCCAGCCTCTTCAGGAAACACACACACACACACACACACGCGCACACACACACACAGTGGTGTTTCCTCTCCCCGGCCCACAGTCGCCTACGCTCTGCCAACAGACCTGCCGTGACCATGATGTCATTATTTCCCCCATAGCGCGGCCGTATGCTTGTGAGCATGTGGATGGTTATCGGAAAATTCCTGTCTGGGGACTTTCACAGAACGTCTGAGCTTTCCACGGCCTCGACTTGTGTGAATGTGTGTATAATTTTCTCATTCTGTTGTTGTGGTCAAGCAAACAGCGATTCCCTTACATTTTTGAGGTGAACATATGTATTGGTTGGAGCCCAGTATTCATTGTCTTGCCACACTGCCGTATTCAGTGTTCTTAACGTGTAGGTTATGCATGTCTTTTTGTAATTTACCAAAAATAAAAAGAGGTTAAGATAGCAATCTAGGTTGTTTTGGTTCACAAAGAGAGTTAACAGAAAAAAATAACAATAAATCACAGCAGTATGTTTCTGATTAAGAACCACTCTGAAGCAACAGAGAGATGTTTTCTAATAGTCAGGGTTTCCAATGTTCTGAATGTAATTGACAGTATTGTGTTTTACTTAAAAAACTCTTTACAGAAGGTTCCAGCACCTATAAGCTTCCTGAATTTCTGAAATGTACTATTTCTAAATTGTTTCTAAATATGCTATTGCTACACTTCATGGAAAAAATTGCTCTGGTCTGCTAGACAAAAATAAACAATATTTTGTTGCTTAAGCTTATGTATTCAGTCATTATTCAATGGTATACTATAAATCCATGTGAAAAAAAAAATACCTCTCACTGTTCTCAGGTCAAAATATTTATCTGCGATTAAAATGCGATTAATTTCGATTAATTAATTACAAAGCCTCTAATTAATTAGATTAATTTTTTTAATCGAGTCCTGGCCCTAATTATTATTTATGTCAGTATTTATTGTGTCCGCTTCATGGTGTGTTCAAGTTAATATCATTTGCATAGAAAAATTATAATAATAACATTTTCACATTATTGCACATTTTGGATTATTATTCATCATGATTGAATCTCTACTTGTATCGTATTGGCTTACTGCTGTGTTTAAGTTTCCACAGTTTCTTTGTTAATGTCATTTGTACAGAAAATGAGAGAAATGCAGAAAATTCGATTTTCATATATTTTTGAGGACTTCATAAGTCTAAACAAACTACATATTTTCACGAGAACTAAAACTTATAATATTGAGTTTATTTAGCAAATTTCATGTTTGAATCTACATCAGTAGCATATTTATCTTGTCGGCTTGTTGGTGTGTCCAAGTTACCACTGTTTGTGTGTTTATGTAATAATTTATGCAGTAATTTATGCAATTCTGTTCTTGGTTAGGAAACACTTGAGATTTTTGTACATTTTTTAGACTAACTCAAGAATTTCAAGAATAATGAGCAGTTGTTTGTCCTCTTTGCAAATCAAAACAAACTGTGTTTGCACAAGGTCAAACATGTTTAACCACTCAGGCGTTGGTGGAAATCAAAGAGAGTTTGGATTGTTATTCTCTGTGTTGGTATCTCCGCCTTGTCATCGTGCTGTATTCGTGTCGTGCCGTGGCTGTTCAAGGCGTTCCAAGCTGCTCTGCTGTCTGTGTATGTGTGCATTTGTGTGTGTGTGTGTGTGTGTGTGTGTGTGTGAGTGTGTCCTGTCAGCTGGTGAGTAATAGCAGTCGCGGGTCTCTAAATCTCGACGGACCGCTGCACCGTGGAACGGCGTAGCAGGCGCCCACCAGGGATGGGGTCTGTACACACGCACCCCCTGAATATTAATACGCGTGTGTGTGTGTGTGCGCGCTCTGGAGAGTGTCAGTGCCTCCGTGGATTTGACTGGCAGGAAGGAGTGTTGCAAAAGCGTTTAGCCCCTCTGGACCCGTGCGTGTCGGCCGGTCACTATGAGGACAGGGTCAATTAGAGGGTCAATGCGTCCCAAAGGGCAGCCACACCCACACGTGCACACGCACACTGACACATTTACACACTTTTCCCGTCGTCTCGAGATGGAAACATTGGCAAAGTCTACACTATATATCCCTCTCTTTCTATTCTTTCATGTCCGTGTGACTCGTGTGCAGATTTATAATGAATAATGCATTTTCTAATCAGCACTGGAAGGCTGCGCGTGCGTTCGTGTGTGTGTGTGTGTGTGTGTGTGTGTGTGTGTGTGAACTCATAAAAGACGTATAAGACGTATCATGCCTCTCAAACAGAGCGCTGATTTACGGGATGGTTAGCGAATTGCTTCAGGAAGGAGGTTTTACTTCGGACATCAGGTGTCAATGAGAAGCAAGTCTTTGAAAAGAAAGATGAAAAAGTGCAATTGGTCATGATTTTTTGGAGGAAAAGGTTTGAAGATGTAATTATTTCCATGACTTAGCATTCATTATGTCTGCTTTGCGCTCAGTAAAATATGTTGTTATATCCTTTTTTCTTTTTTTTGGTTGATGGGCAGAGACTGGTTTCCCTCTGTAACTGCCCGGTGTGGAAGAAAAGCATGCAATTGAAATGTATTGCCTCCTGCCCCGCTTTGTCTTATCCTCAGATTCAATTCATTGTTCTCACTAAACAGGGAGCTCTCTCCCCAAAGACTCAATTGCACTCACACAGTATTAATGCTCATCAGATCGTGGGGTTTCATTTTGGCCACTTGTTTGTGCGCGCACACACTCATCCCCTAAGCCCCTCCATCTCCCAGACCGTTCAAACACACCATGTGACAGCTGTTGGCTCTATTGTTTCCATATGTGAAGCTTACAGCTTTTTATCACCACATGCTAAAGACCGACACACCGTGGAGGACTACAATAGGCTATAGATGGAGATTTGATGGAATATACGAATGATACAACAGAATGAGATATGACACAAAAAAGCACACAACATGCAACTAGAGTTCAGATGGGACAGACATTGAAACACAGACAAAACAGACCACTACAGATCATGTCCTTTTCATTGTTTCAGTCTTCTGACATGTATATATTCTAGTTTTCTATGCTCTTCCAGTTTTTCTGTCTGAATTCTAGTTGTCTGTCATGTGTGTGTAACAACTGATGTGACTCAAAACTAAAACGCAGAACAGCAAAGACATTGTAGAACTAAAATACAGACACAGCAGCAAGAACTGAAACAGGCAAAAAAAAACTACAATACAGACGCTACAGACAAGAAACTACCAGACAGACATGACAGACAGAACTGAAACAATGACACGATAATAATAATAAAAATACTTTAATACAGACATGACAGAACTGAATCACATTCACAACTAGGAGAACTGAAACAGACATGAAAAAAAAAACAAAGACAAAATTAAAACTACAGTGCAGTACTGAAAAACAGACTGCAAAAACAAAACAGACACAACAGACAGAGCTTAAACACAGAGAGAACTAGAGGGAACTAGAATACAGACACACACACACACACACACAGATTTGACCTTCAGAACTGAAACAGACATTACAAAAAAAAATAATAATAATAACAACCTAAAAATAATACAAAGACGGAACCAAAACAAAAACACAGTTAAAAAACTTACTTACAATACACACAAGACAGACCCAACGGACAAAACGTAGACCACGCATAGAACAAGAAGCTAGAATACAGACACAACAGACAAAATTAAAACACAGTCACAACAAAAAGTAGAATAAAGACACAACAGGCAGAACTTAAACAGATAAAACAAAAAAGTAGACAACAGACTGTGCTGAGTCAGAAACCAACAAAAAGCTAGAATACAGACACAACAGACATAACTGACACAACTACAGAACAGATATATATATATATATATATATACAAAAAAATGGAATAAAAACAACACAGACACAACACAGCGAACTGAAAAAAACTAGAATACAGACACAGTACAGAGAACTGAAACCAGGGTCATCCCAATCTGACATGGGGACCAGTGCAAGGTGAGAGATGGGGCCCCTATTGGTCCTTTGAGAGGGAGGGCATCAGTTCCAACCGCAGCATGGTTAGCCCTTAGACACTTAAGATGCCCCTTATTCTTTATGCAGCACAGGGACACGCACAGAGAAGCAGACGGCACAGGTGCACTAGGCACAACTGAACAAAGTATCAGCACAGAGACTCTGCCAGCACAGAGGGAAAAAAGAGAAGAAGAGGGGAAACTTAAACACAGAGAGAGAGAGAAAGAAAAACGTCTCGGGCAGCACAGGTGCACCGAATCTCTGTGCAGCACTGTACAGAGCCATCCAGATAAGAAGCCAGCAGGAACGCTGCGCCCTGCGCTGTGCTAAAACAGCCCTTCTTAATCTCCCACCAGACTGGCTCCCTCCTCCCCTTCTCTCTCTCTCTCTCCTCCACGGCTTTCCTCTGTGCTCGCTCACCCGCTCCATCTCTCCGCACAAAGCTTGTCACTCCCCTGCTCTCCCACGGCGCAGACACACGCCCGTTCTCTCGCTCCCCCGCCCTCCTGCGCACACACTCGCTCTCTTATCTCCGCTCGCTCGCTGATGAAATCTCTCCCCCCCCCGCTCCTCCCCCTTCGGAGTTTTCCCCTTGCCTTTCTTGAGATCCAGTCATCCGCTTAATGAGGCTAATTCATTACTTTGAAACACAATCATTTATCAGAAATGTATTACAGGGACGTCAGGGGTTCAAAATGAGAAATCCTCGGCTCCGTCTTTCATCGTCATAATCCAATATGTTGCGGGCTTGAGTGTGTGCGCGCGAGGGTGTGTGTTTACGACAGTACACTCTTGACCCTCTTCAGACCCCTTCTGTTATGGAAAGCCAAAGTATTCATAAACGCCTGCTCGGGTTTATGAATACTTTGGCTTTCCATATTCTGTTGGGTTGTACGACAGACTTTTAGCGTCCTTTCTCCCGGGCGCACGCTTTCTCCTCTGCGCAAAATTAATTTTCCCTTCCTCTCGCCGTTTGAAACCGGAGGCAGAGTTAATGCTGCTCGGCTTTCAGGAAGCACACACACACACACACACACACACATACACACACCAACCCGTCGTGCTGCGCTCAGAAAAGCGCACGGTTTTGAAAAATGAGGGAGCACTCGGAGCGACAGTGATTATTCATTAGACAAACACACATTAACTTTGTTTTCTCTGTGTGTGTGCGTGCAAGTGTTTTCACTCTCATTCACGTTTTCTCGTTCTTGCTCACCAGCTCCTCTCAGTCTCGATATGAGTCAATCCGTCCCTCTATGTCCACGCAAACACCTGTATGGAGGGGGAAACCCTGTTGTACAGGCTTGTGGTCGAACAACCAACCGTTACACACACATACGCCTCTTTCAACCTCAGTCTGTGTGTGAGGGATGGAAAACAATCATTCAATCATCTATAGCCTACTTCATCTATAGTAGGCCTGTATCATCTATTCAACATACTAAAAACAAAAATATAACCTAGCCACAAGCATGCAGCATATGCATGATTACAATCTAACTGAAATGAATTTCGTTATGTGGTTTTTGCAGGAAAGTCCAACTTGAGTCTTCTCTGAATGTTACATCAACACAGCTGTCAAAAAGGGCAACTGACTTTCAAAATAAATCACTCCCTCTTACTGTTTAAAAGAGAGTCAGGAACAGCCATCTAAACATGGTTAATGTCATGATCATAATATATGTGGTGTGCACTTCCAGCTCAACGATATTTCCAGCTCAAAACTTTAATTTAAATTTTTTTTATTTTTATAATTATGTAGGCTATAATAGTGCTAAGTGTTTGTTTTATTATTCATAATACAATAGTAAATAAGTCTCTTATAAAAATGTTATAATATATGTTATCTTCAAAAAGACAAATAAAAACGTCCTTTCATTTTAAATGGATAACAGTATATTTAATCACTCTGGCAACTTGAAAATGTTGTGCTTATTAAGGGTCTATAAAAAAAATAAATTTTGGACCATTTTAACGATGTTCTTACTGCGTTTCTGGGCCTTGAACGTGGTAGTTCCCTTGCTGTCTATGGAGGGTCAGAGAGCTCTCGGATTTCATCAGAAATAGTGTCCATTGTAAAACACTTGCCAGACATGCGAACATACTGAAATGTGCTTGTGCAATAAGCTATTGAAGAGTGCACATACACGGTCTGTTTATTTGCATAAATAATGATGCACATGTATGGAAGTCTATATTGTATGTGTGTTTAACTTCATGTGGTGCTGTGGAGACCGATCGGCAGACTTGAAGCAGTGCATGCCAGTTAGAAATTTTGTTCGACTTTGTCCGAATTGGCGCTGATGCCACGTCACTGTCACCCAGCGCAATTGACTTTGTACACCGACGCATGTGTCATTCCTATTTTCCACCCGCGCAAAGCACACTTTTCCCTCCACAGAAGCACGTCGCTAAACTAGTGAATGAACTTGCGCTCCCTTGGCGGTTTAGCGCAAAAAGGAGGCGTGTTCCGGCGCAAACAATCCCTGGTGCTATTTTGCTGTTCCATTAAACAATTGCGCCACTGACCAGAAAAAACCTAGTCTAAAGTCAGTGGCGCGTTGCGCGTTGTTCATTATGCTATTTTAAGGGCGCATGCTTGACCATAATGTATAGCGTGCACAACGCGCATACACTTTGCTCATGTTATCTACACAGATGCAACAGTTATTTTTGCAAATCATAAATTCTTACACTAAAAAAATATTAACACATGAGATGACGGAAATCATGACGCTATTTTGGGTGGGTTTCTCCCATCCCCATACAACACAACTTCTCTGTCTTTCACTGCTCTCACAAGAACACCAGTCTCCTCGGCTGTGAACTGCTCCTGGCGTGCGCCTGGTAAATACGCCATAATAATAGCAATCCATAATGGAAATTGCGCACCTGCTTTTAAAGGGAATGTTGGATGACGCTCTGATTGGTTTATTTCACGTTACGCCCAAACCACACCTATTAAAAATGAAGCTACTTCAAACCAACCCATTTTAGATTTGCGCCGGGCGCAAGAGCCATTTATCCCGCAGGGAAAATAGCAACAGCGCCGAGACCCGCCCACAAAGTTACTTACTTCGCGCTTTGACACTTGCGTTTCAGATCGTTAAAATAGGGCCCCTTGAGTGAAATCCAAGTATAGGTCTCTGCAGGAAAGTAATGGGAGTTACCAGATCAGGGTGTTTTTAGACCATGATACCTGATTGGCTGACATCATAGTGATGCTAGGTTTAGGGGTGGGGTTGGGTAAGGGGGGGATCATTTTGATTGCATGATTTAGAAACACCCAGCAGTTTGAAAACACCCACAAGGTCATAAACGCCCACTTTTGCTCTGCAGAGAACTAAGTCTTTTGAAATCGCCCAAAAAGGGGCAGTACTCCACAAAACGTGACTTTTTGCTGATTTAGATAGCCAATGTATACTTTGAGCATATATATATATATATAAAAAACATTGTTTTAAGATCCTCTCTCACAGCAGATCTGTTAATATAAAATTATCAGAGAGAAAAAAAATACTTCTGACCACACCCTACTTAATCAAATCATACTTTCCCCTGTCATTCACACTAGTAGTCAGTGCAATTTTAACATACTAAATGTATTTACTCAAATTACATCACATTACAGTGGTAAAAGAAGTTGCAAACACAACGTAATTCATCCAGTATAATTTGAATGCAAACATTCGACTATTATAAATAAAGAGCTATAAACCAAGCTGATGAAAATAATCGACTCAAAAATTATTTAAAATAAATGACTAAAATTGTCGACTCAATGAAAGTAACATTCGTCTCAAAGTAACATTGACACCCATTTGACGTATGCGACTCACACACACACTGCGATTAGCCTCCGCTTTGTGTGTGTGTGTGTGTGTGTGCTTGCATGTGCGTTTGTGGTCCGGTTGCTCGGGTGATGGTTCTCTTTTCGTCAGGGCTGGATGGAGAGATTAATAATGGATGTATAATGGATCTATAAATAGATGCAGGGCTTCAGTCCCTCAGACCAAACAGAAGACAGCACAGGGTGACACACACACACACACACACACTGCTCTGCCATTCACCTCGTCCTGGCCCTGGCTCTGTGTACTCAGCCAATCTATTCATCTCTCTCCCTCCACCGGCATTAATAAATGATCCTAGCCCCACACACACACACACACACACACAGGCTTTAAATATTCATTGGCTGAGCGCTCTGTTGGTCTTGGGCAGCTCTGGGCGGCAGTAAACGCAGACTCAGGCTCTCGCTGGCACATTAGTCATGCAAAAAGATGTCACGCGCACACACACACACACACAGTCTCTGTGAAATACCGCAGAGGTGTCTACTCGCCCGTCGCTTTTTCTACACCTGACGGCTGCTGTCTTCTTTCAATCACTCATCTTTATGCCAGTTTCTGTCTCTTTCTCCTCAATGTCTCACTTCAGTTTCCTCATCTTTGTCCTGTCGCTCTCGTTACTGTCTTGTTCTTTCTTTCTTTCTTTCACATTGCTGCCTTTCTCCTCTCTGTCTCATCTTTTTTCATCTTTCTAGTACTGTCTCAAACCTCTCTCATCTTTACCTCACATTTCTCATCCAGCCCTAACTCCGTTTTGTCTCATCATTATCTCATATATTTCTCATCTATGCTCAGACTTTCTTCCGTAACCTTTTTTGTCACATCTTGATCTTCTTCCTTTCAATTTTTTCCCAACTGTCTCTTTCTCATTCCGTTTCATCTTTGATTACTGTGTCTCACATATTACTTAACTTTCTTAACCCAATCTTATGCTGTAAAGGGTTAACGAGAGTGAAAGTGTGTGTGTGTATTTCAGGAAACAGGATGTCCTTTTGTGTGCTGCAGTTTTAAAGCGATGTGAAACTCTATGAAGCCGCTCTCCTGAAAATGCAGCACCATCACATATGTTTGTGTCTATGTGAGAGAGCACAAACGTGCATCTTCCACTGCTTAGACATCGCAATCTAACAGAAAGCATGCACTGTTTGCGATCTAAAAGAGTCGGAGGACGCAAGAGACAACACACGAGGAGAGAGACGCAGACATGGCGCTGCTGCCGGAGAATAATTAATGCACGACTCCGATCACACACAGATGTTCAGAGAGAGAGAGAGAGAGAGAGAAAGACTGCACTGTTGGGAAAATCTGCGGCGATAGAATAAGATTCCTGGTGTGTGTGCGCTCCGCAGCAACCCTGACCCTGCCCTGACCTCTACTTCTTGCATCAGAGAGGATTACGGGACAGCTAACAGCCTGCCAAGAGTCCGACTGAAGTTAGAAAACAGAAAAGTTGGATAAAAAACACACTGACTGGAAGACGTGTGTCTGAACAAAATTAATATTATCTGTCAAATTCTTCCAAAGAAGCATCAGGAATTGTCTGCATGAGAAGAAAGAGCATTTCAAACATGGGAATGTGTTTAGGGCTGGCTGATTATGATTATAATTATTAAATGTATTCATTTTACCTCAGTTAAGTAATTGCAAAAAAAAAAAAACCTCAACTTCTATTGTACAGTATGTGTTCAAAGGATGACGTTCTGTCTCCACAAACCATAAACGACAGTCAGATATTTGCAAGACATCTGCATCTTGGCTGACCCTTCTGTGAACGCTCCTGAAGAAATGTGAGGCTCTTAAAAGCATCTTATGTTACGGAGTTATGAAATATTGATTATAGAGAAATGAAACGATCCCGTGCAAATTGTTAAAGCTGTGGTAAATGACAGGGTGGAGCAGAGCAGAGAGTCAACCTTGATGCGACGCTAATATAGTCAATCAAGCTGTCTACAACTGCAAGTGTTTGAAGCCAGGTGACAAAACTAGAATATTTCCATTATAATCAGCGAATCTGTCTAGATTGCATGCAAACAAAATGCAACCTGCATTGCAAGTGTGCAGAAATGTGACATAACAAAAGCTGATAACTGTTCGCTTGCCTGTACACTGCATGCAAGCAAAGCAAGGTGACAAAATTAAAAGTCTTAAATTTAAATCAACACTGCAAATGGGTGATGCAACTGTGACGAGTGGGGCGATAGCCATATTTCGACACTGCAACTGAAAAAAGGTGACAAACCTAGAACATTTCCCTTAAAATTAATGAAGTTGCCTTTACCGCAAAAAAAATTGAACAAAACTACAACGTTAGCAAGTGAAAACACATGAAAAAACTACAATGGTTCTGTCAAGATGTCTAGAACACTAAACATTATCAACAAATCCGTCTACACATAAAACAACTAAAATAGTGCAACTAAACTAGAAAGCTGTTGTGATAATCAGTATACTACAAATGTGTGATGCAAAAAAAAGGATAATTTATAGTCAAGAAAACTGCAAGCAAGCAACGACACAACTAGAAGTTCCCCGTTATAATCAACAAAGCTGTCTACACTGCTAGCGAGCCAAGCAATGTAACAGCAGAATTGTTCAAATCAATGATGTGGTCTACCCTGCAAATGCACGAAAACTAGAATACACGTTATTAAAAAATATAGGTTTAGATATCCTCCGTATAGATATCCTCGGTTTTTCATAACTGGAGTGTTCTAGTCTTGTCACATCGTGCAGTTGCAGTGTAGACGTGTTAGAGCCAGAGCTGAGATCTACCATGTGTGTGTGTGTGTGTGTGTCGCGGCGTAGCTCGGTGGAGTGCGAAGATAAGCAGCAGCGTAGAGCGTCTCAGAGCCTTGGGAAATGTGTGTGTGTGTGTGTGTGTGTCTCAAAAGGATTAGGAGGGCTGGGGGCCGGCGCAGGGAGGGGGAACAAAACGACTCAAGGGCCCACATGAGACAGTAACACACTCACGCAGAGCAGCGGAGCCTCGCTGGCTGTGTCCTGCTCGCTTTTCCTCTTTTCTGTTCATCACCGTCTCTCTCTCTCTCTCTCTCTCTCTCTCTCTGTTTTCACAACTCACTGCCTCTGTGAAAAATCAGTCGCTCTGCTGAGCAGTGTTTGCCGTGTGTGTGTGTGTGTGTGTGTGTGTGTGTGTGTGCTTTTGAGGTGTAATACTGGGGAAGGTAGTTCAATGGAAGTGTTAGTGAGTTGGCTAACTAACGAAACGTAGCGGCGTTACTACCATCCCTACTTTTTTCAGTAACGTGACAATTTATTTGCAGTGAGGCATGACGAAACAATAATTAATCATTAAGCAAATTGTGCATACAGTAATTCTCGACTGAATTGAGAATACATTCATTTCACTTCATTCCTGACAGACAGATAGATCTAGGTAGTCATTTCCCATCACGCTACACCTTAAAACCACATACACGCCATAGTTACACACCTGTCTGGTCTAGTTAGCCAACAAAAGAACAATAAATAAAGCTGTAGCTTACAGTATAAACTGTGAGAGAGAGAAATTCTCTCACGCTGAATGGATGCGCTCTTCAGGGAGCGAGAGACACAGATTAGACCTTGAGAGAGAGAGACGCAGGGGAGATCAAATGTGGGAGGAGGGTACAGTGCTACTTAGGGGAACACACTCAAACAAACACATGCACACTCAAATCCCAGTGTGGTTCTGAAAGTTGTGTCAGTCAAAGCCAAAAAACTCAACAGGGGGTCTGTGATCGGAGCCCCTGGCATTTACTACAGAAGAGAGAAAGCGAGAGAGAAAGAGATTCTGCTTTTCTGTAGATTGTTGTGATCAAGACCAGAAGACATAGTATCCAGCCATCAGGGATAAGGATGCATGTTTATTTATGCATTTCAATTGTCAAGACTACATTCCCTATTATCTCCAGGAGGTGGTCTATCATATATTATCTATACTGTAAGCGAGTTGCATTATGTGCTGAAACTAGCATGTTCCAGTTATCAATGACACGGTCTATACTGCGTGCACAAATTGACACACTACGAGTTGCATGCTTACAATGTAGAGCGCTTTCTTGATTATAAGTATTTAGTGTGTTACATGAAGTCATAAGCTAGTATTATGGACACCTTTTGCGATGATGCATTTTCAATGAGAATGAATGATATGAGGTGGAATAGTACGCAACCATTATTAATGTACCAAATGTGAATTTAACTATGCAAAAGAGCAGCGATGCAATCCGGTGACTAACAGTGGGATAAAAGACAGTCCTGTCAGACGCCAGCGAAGTAAGAACACCTACTAGCGCCCAACAGGACAGCGACTTGGCGACCTCCAGTGATTTAATTGCTGTCAGTGTGAACACACCTTAATTAGAGGCTTTTGTTTGTCGTAGCGCTCGCTTGCAGTGAAGGACACATTGTCAGTGTGCAAGTGAAAATTGTACCCAGCTGCGGTGCTGCTGTTGTTGGTGGGGCAGCGTCAACCTGTCGACACCAGCACGACAAAAATAGCAACGCTCAGCTATCAATCTCTGCATGTAGACCCTTGAATACCAGAGCGGCGGTGGGGAACATCAGAACCACCGCCAGTGCTCCAGAGGAACGTCTTTGAGACGGAGAGAGAGAATTGCTCCTTCTATCGATCTTTATCAGTCTCAATCTCTCCACAGCTGCGTTGAGACAGGGGCCCTCTAACTCTTGAAGTTCCTGTCAGTCATCTCTCTCCATCTCTCGTTTCTCCGACAGAGATCTGCCAGTAGCAGGTGGTATTTTGCGAGCCAGCGGGTGGATTTCCGCTCGGTTGGTGGCAAAGGTCGGAGAAAGGTGACGAAAGCGAATGGAAGAGAGCGGACGTGTGCATGCAAGAGAGATCAAATGGCAAAGCATGCATGCAAGTGTGTGTGTGTGTGTGTTAAAGAGATCAGTGAACTTAAAGAAGGAAATTCGCCACAGATATAAAAGCACGAGTGTACAGTGACGTAGGTTTGATTTCTACATGGTTGTATATGATTCACCTGTGACTCAAGTGATCTAATTTTTAACTGTAGGAGGTAACGAACGTTGCAATTTTATAAAGAGGTATGCCTAAGCCAATTCTGCCGAACAGAAGGCACTTCTTTAAAAATGGTACGCAATATTAGTTGCTGCATGAACTGACTAGTAATGGCATGCTGACTGAAACAAATATTCCTCACCTATGACTCAAACACAGTCACGTGTGTTATTAAATGGGTATGTTTTAGCCAATATTATACAACAGATTTAGAATTTACCCGACTGATATTTAGTCCAAGGGGATTTAAAGTGACACTTTCTGCAAGTCGCACCATTAAGTCAATAGGTGGCGACAAATGAGTGATTCATTGATTCATTCATTGACCAGATTCATTCAAACACTGATTCGTCTGGGACCGAACAAGAGACAGTCTTTATGAACCCATCATTGAATTATTCACTCGATTGATTTGTTCAAAAACACTGATTCTTGACTGTATTTGTGAGTTTTATTTGATCAAACTATTCACCCAAAAACTTTTTAAATGATGTATACAGCAACACCACAATTTTGTGGTTTGATTTGGCTTTGCTTGGACATATATGTCACTGGGAATATAAGCCTAAATTGCCTCAAACTGTAACTTTTCACCTTTAGGTCAATGGTTGTGGTGAAGAAACAGTTTTAAAAAACATCTTGCCAAGAAAGTTAAAGTTAGTAAACTGTTGACATTAAAGCTAACTAGTAACTAGTTTCCAAAGTAACTCTATAGCCATCTTGAGTCCTAAGGTTTGTGCAACACACTTGCATACTTGTGTAGAGTATGTGGCCTTGACCTCTTGACCCTGAGCAAAGCCAACTTCTCGCTCCAGCCTCTGCTGAAACATCGCAGGCGCTAAACTACCACCCCATCTTTCTTTCTTTCTCTCCCGTGTGGGTTCATTCATTTTTCATTAGCTGCGCTAACGCAGGCAAAACACTGTCTGTCTCTGGCTGCTCTGACACACACACACACACACACTTCCCCTCCCTCTCAATCTCACTCACTTGCTTTGTCTCTCTGGCTTGCTTCCTTGCAATCTGTAGTGCACGCACACACACACACACACACACACACACTCAGACACGCTCCCTTTCCCTCTCTCGCAATCTCAGCCTCGCACACATCTCCCCGGCGCTCGTTTTCTCTGCCTCTCTTCTGCTCACAATCTTTTTCACACACACGTTCCCTCCCTTTTCCGTGCTCGTTGACACTCGGCTCTCTCTCCAATCCCATGCCGAGGGGAAACGCTTTCTTCTCCTCTAATTGAAGCTGTTCCGTTGCCATGACGCCGCCCAGAGAGAGACACGCGGAGGACTGCTGATTGTTCGATGGCAGGGCTGTTTTTCTCTTGCACACACATACATACACAGGCTGTTTTTCCTGCGCTATGATTGCTAGTGTGTGTGTGTGTATGTCGGGGGAAAGAGCTGTGGTGTTAAAATATTACCCCTGGCCACCACAGACTGTAATGCCACAGGAAAACCCTGCATTGCCTGGTTACCCATGTGACGTGATCGGGCTGCATGATCTTCTAGAGGCTTGACATCCAGTATACACCGTAGGTGCCTCTGAGGCTGAAACCAGATTTCTCTGCTTTAATAAATGTCCATTTCTAGATCTTTCGGCTTCAACACGTTTTGAGTTCTGGTTCTTTGGCTTTTTGGAAGTTTTAGTCTCTCTACAGTAACATGATTGTTTGTCCTTGCTGTTTTTCTACTCTCCTGCATCAACATATCTCAAGTTCTCAAGTGTTCCTGTAGCTCAATTGGTAGAGCATTGTGTTATCAAGCACAAGGTTGGGGGTTCGGTTAAATTATTTAAGTTCTAGATCTTTCTGCTTCAAGACATATCAAGTTCTAGATCTTTCTGCTTCGACATATAATACATTTTATTTCAAGTTCTAGATCTTTCTGCTTCAAGACATCAAGTTCTAGATCTTTCTTCAAGACATATCAAGTTCTAGATCTTTCTGCTTCAAGACGTATCAAGTTCTAGATCTTTCTGCTTCGAAATATCAAGTTCTAGATCTTTCTGCTTCGACATATAATACATTTTATATCAAGTTCTAGATCTTTCTGCTTCAAGACATATCAAGTTCTAGATCTTTCTTCAAGACATATCAAGTTCTAAATCTTTCTGCTTCGACATATCAAGTTCTAGATCTTTATGCTTCAAGACGTATCAAGTTCTAGATCTTTCTGCTTCGAAATATCAAGTTCTAGATCTTTATGCTTCGACATATAATACATTTTATTTCAAGTTCTAGATCTTTCTGCTTCAAGACATATCAAGTTCTAGATCTTTATGCTTCAAGACGTATCAAGTTCTAGATCTTTCTGCTTCGAAATATCAAGTTCTAGATCTTTCTGCTTCGACATATAATACATTTTATTTCAAGTTCTAGATCTTTCTGCTTCAAGACATATCAAGTTCTAAATCTTTCTGCTTCGACATCAAATTCTAGATCTTTCTGCTTCAAGACGTATCAAGTTCTAGATCTTCTTCGAAATATCAAGTTCTAGATCTTTCTGCTTCGACATATAATAATACATTTTATTTCAAGTTCTAGATCTTTCTGCTTCAAGACGTATCAAGTTCTAGATTTTTCTGCTTCGACAGATCAAGTTCTAGATCTTTCTGCTTCGACAGATCAAGTTCTAGATCTTTCTGCTTTGACATATCAAGTTCTAGATCTTTCTCCTTCAAGACATATCAAGTTCTAGATCTTTCTGCTTCAAGACATATCAAGTTCTAGATCTTTCTTCAAGACATATCAAGTTCTAGATCTTTCTGCTTCAAGACATATCAAGTTCTAGATCGTTCTGCTTCAAGACATATCAAGTTCTAGATCTTTCTGCTTCAAGACATATCAAGTTCTAGGCTTTTTTGCTTCCAGCATATCTCAAGATCTAGATTTTATTCTTATGCTTAGTCTTATTCTTTAATCTTATGTTCTAGAGATTTCTGATACTCTGCATAAATGCATCAACTTCTGAAACTTTTTCTGGCGTTCTTCAAGTTCTAGATTCCTTGTCCTTTGTGCTTCAGTGTACATTATGCTCTTCTGGATCAACACATTTCATGCTCTAGACCTTTTTCTGCATTAATGCATCTCAAACTGAGTACTAGATCAGCAGAATGAGCTTATCGTCATTGTTTGGGCTTGTCTACGTTCAGGTGGAAAAGAGCTCGATTTGCATTTTATCAAAATTCTCAGCCATACATCTGTCGCCTTGTAACCTCCTGATACAAAGTTTGCACCTACCAAAAAAACAACACCTGTTCACCCGATATTATTGCTGCTTTCTTTCTTTCTTTTGCACATCTATCTGTCTGCCTTCTATCTTGTTGCAGAATGCTTGACTGCATTTCTAATCTGATCTGTTTGGCAGCGGTGGAGGGTTGGGCTTTCACTCTGCTAACTCTTGAGGTCGATTTCGGCCACACAGCACACACACGGCAGTCTGTTTGTAATGAATGCTGCTCGCGGAGCGTAAATTCGTCTCTCCCTGCTCAGCGATCATTCTTTATTTCTGCCGTCTCCAGAGGGAGGCTGTAATCAAGACTGTGTGTGTTTAAAACTGGTGCAAGGAACAACAACAACAACAAAAATGCCATTTGAGTGGGCATATGAATGCAAAATGCTCTGCCTTCATCTGCACTCTCTCTTATACACGCATACATACAAGCACGCAGGCGAGAACCAGAGGAAGCGCTATTGATCTGTTGTTTTCCACGAGTCATAGGGTTTTGTGATTGGGCCATTTAGTGGTTGAGCAGCCGCCAGTGTGTCTGACCAGACACTCATGGAGAAACATCACCTTCCCCTCCAACGTGACGGACTCCTGTGCATCTGTGCCGCTCGTCTACTTAATGGAGGAGAGACAGATCAGACTCAGGTCATCATTTGGATGTGTTCATCAACTTCAGCATAGCTCTGCCGGACCTGTCCAGGGTGAAATGAGTTAGAAAATGACTGTTATTTTAGAAATTAAGCATCTCACACGCACTGAGGTTAAAGGTGAAGTGCGTAATTTCTGCACCAGTAGAAGCATCACAAAAAAACGTTTCTTTTTTCCCCCAAACACTAATGCCATCCCTTTAAACCCGTCAATGTCTGCCTTTAAAAGAGGAATTAATTCATAAACTCACTTTTTTTAGCACACAGCTTAAACAGTAAAGCATGGCGATAACAACACAAGGTTATGGGAACAAATTCCCAGAGAAAATGATCAACCGTATACCTTCAATGCAACACTAGTGTAACATGCAGAGAAAGCAGGAAAAAGCGAGGATCTAAATGCAAGTGGTTTAACAGAGAAACAGATGAACATCCACAAACACAGAGAACTTACATTTACATTGACCGTAAATTTCTGGAGAAGACAGGTGGGAATGGGATCTAAACTAATCATGCATTAAACGTGAAACCGCAATATCCAAAGGAGCCAAATCCTAATTTGCACATATGCTACACATACAAATTATCCAAGGTAACTTTCTGTTATATATTCCCTGTCATGAACTTTAGATTTTTCCCTGTTCCTATTGTGTCTGTTAGTCCCCCTTATGTATTAGTCTTGCTTGTCCCTTGTTAGTTTCTAGTATGTTACACTAGTATGTTCCCTAACTAACCATGCCATCTTGTTACCTTGTGCATGTTAGCCCCTGTGTCTATATAGTCCTAGTGTTTCCCTTGTGCGGTGTCAGTCAATGTTCATGCTCAAATTATCTTGATATGCCTTGGTGTTCATTTGAGTCTGGTCTGTGATGGGTATGAAATCCATTCCCGCTCATTTCCTACTGTAGTCATCATTCTCAAACGTTGTTTTCAAATAAATTAGCAAAGCATGCATTAAAAGTCGCATAAACTGCAGCATATTGGTATTCCCACGTTTATAATAATGCAGTTCCTTTACCGGTGGCGTATTGATTTCACACTCCTTTTCCCACCACATTAGTCTCCAGCCATTCGCCAATGTTACTTTTAAAGTGTGTATCATAAGCTGCTGCAAAACTGGTCAAACACTGCAAACATATTGTGGTGTATAGTCGTACTTTTACTAGACACAAGATGTAGATTTTCAAAACCAGTGAAAATGGTTTTACCATCATAGACAAAACAAAAGGAAAAATCAAGGAAATCTAGGAAACGAAGACAGGCAAGATAAATAATGTAATGAGATGTGTGGAGGAAGGGATAGCAGCTCGTTCCCCTGTCCTTGTCAGGACCCGACGGGTTCTCTCGGCAGAGTCAGGACCAAGAGCGTGTCAGGGCAGAGCTGTAAGGGTCTTTTAATGCTTCTGCCTGCAGAGAGAGAGAGAACAAAACGTGATACAAAATGAGAGATAGACTTAAAATGCGCAGTAAGACAAGCCAGAGTGCTTCGAAAGACCACGTAGCTCCTGGTTGTGTGGACATGTGCTGCTTTGTCTTTGAAAAATAATCACATTTTATCTTGTTCAAAAAGATTTAAAAAATTGAGTTTAATTATGGTTTGGTGGTTGTATATGAAACACAATCGCTGTTGTTGTCTTCGAGTGAGGCATTTGTTACGCTTTGCGAGACTGTGTCGAGAAACAAGAGCACATCTCCCTCTGAGACGTGTCCGTGTGTGTGTGTGTGAGTCTTGAACCGTGACAGCTTCTGGCTGGCGTCCGATCTCTTTTATACCAAAGGCTGACTCATCGCAGCCTCTCTCTCTCTCTTGTTTTTTCTCACTCTTGACTCACACTCCTGTTCCTCTTACTCAGTTAATGTTTGAACTTCTGTGAATCAGATATTGTTGCCTTTTCCCTTGTGAACGTTAACACTAAATGCTACCCAGAAGAATAGATCTGTCATTGCAAATACGGCTTCCATCATTCATTCTTATGTTCTCAGTAGCATTTCATTTTGTATCAGAGAATCAACTTCTCAAAATTTCTCTTACAATTCCTCAGACACATATGAGACCACTGCTGACATACAGTAAGTATATATTGCTTTAAAATAAATTGATTGCATAGATCAAAACATTTGATCTTGGGAGAATTTATTGAGATTATATTAAGATATTACACTTGATTTTCAGACTTTGGTATACGAGTTCAGCTTATTTAGACATCTCATAAAACTCCATAGGAAATGCATTGCAAGATTACCTGGGTCATCCTTCTCAGATGAAAAATCATGACCGTGTCCATCTGATCTGATCTATAGGAAACCGTTTAAATGTGTTAGCATGTATTTGTGGGGTTGAGTCTCAAGTACAGAACCGAAATTCTCGCCGGGGTTTCCCCTGAGAAACTCGTGTGTGTGTGTGTGTGTGTGTGTGTTTTGAGTTTATTTCACGGATTGCAGGAGACGGGATGTTTGTACAAGCACCCAGAGTTGTTTAGACGTGCATTCTCCTTCGGGAAGTCGCATTTCTTGCGTCCTCTAATCATACTTAGTGTCTGGGCGGACAGGGGGATGTGATGGAGGGGGAGGAAAGGAAGGGTCGAAAGAAAAAACTAGTCTTATGTCTGTGTTGCGCAGTCTTAGATTGGACCTGTTTATTAGACTACAGTTTGTTTACACACAAAGATGCTGAAATGCATCCTGGGAAGACAGTTACCCATCAATTTCAGCTAAATTGATCACACCCTCAAAATCAATCACTCGCCTTAATCTATATAATCACTATATAATGACTGTATAGAGAGAGAGAGAGAGAGAAAGAGAGAGAGAGAAAGAGAGAGAGTGAGAGAGTTTTTTATAAGATAGCTACTAAGTAATTATATATATATATATATTCATTAATTACTTTACGTAGTTATCTTATACACTTAACACTATTATTCTTGTTATTTTTGTTATTCATTATAATATAATGTAATATATGTTAAGTTAAATTAAACAATATTAGCATATCGTATGTAACCCCGCCCCTTTTCAGCGCTGCTGTTTGTTGTCATCTGTCTTCCGGATTGTATTTCCACAGAATTAAGGCCGTACGAATTTATGAAAGAACTGCTCGTTTTAAAATATTTCCGGTCTACTGACATTTGTTAAAGGGTTAGTTCACCCAAAAATGAAAATTATGTCATTGCGCAGTATCATCAGCTCCTCGGTTCACGAATTTAATTCGTTTGCGAACCGGAAATCCAGCTGCTTTGATTTGAACTCTCTCTCACACAGACACGGAAGAGAAGACAATGCTGAATAAAGTCGTCGTTTTTGCTATTTTTGGACCAAAATGTATTTTCGATGCTTCAAAAAATTCTAACTGATCCTCTGATGTCACATGGACTACTTTGATGATGTTTTTCTTACCTTTCTGGACATGGACAGTATACCGTACACACAGCTTCAATGGAGGGACTGAGAGCTCTCGGACTAAATCTAAAATATCTTAAACTGTGTCCCGAAGATGAATGGAGGTCTTACATGTTTGGAACAGCATAAGGGTGAGTTATTAATGACATAATTTTCATTTTTGGGCGAACTAACCCTTTAACATCCGCTTCAAACAATACATTACTCCTAGCGATACTATAGAAATAAACAGAGCTACCGAAGAATAAAAAAAAAAGACTTGGTGCTTCTCTGGCTAATTTTCAAGTATGCAATTTCTCTTTTGACAGCGACATAGAAAGAGAATGCTTGTTTGTGGTATTATATTGAATACTGTATTGGAATATTGTGTTTTTAAAGACTCATGCTTTAAAGTACTTTAATCTGAAAACACTCTCTCACACGCACACGTTTACACACACCAGTCTCACTCTTGCCTTCTCTGACGCGAACACACCCAAGACGCCCACAAGCTCGCTGCATGTTGCTGCCGTCTGCGGGATTAACTCTTTTAACGCCAAAAGCTGTTCTGCAAAACAGCACGGTGTTGCAGTTTCAGGCCGATATGGAGCGATGCCTCTGGAGCCCTGAATCAAATGACACAGTGAGAAACCGTTCCAGCCCTGAAGTCTGGCACGCGGGGATCAGGGTAGACACACATGCTCTCTCTCTCACTCTCTCTCTCTCTCTCTCTCTCTCTCTCTCTCTCTCTCCGATGCAGTTTGAGGCCAAGCGTGCAGTGTCAACACACAAGAGGTGTGTGGGCTGCTCACCGCAGACGCACAATACAAACACAACCAGAAAAACTGCTGCTCAAGAACACACAGATCGACTGACGTGTGTTTGGTTTGAATGTGACACTTTTGGGTGGATGGAGAAAACGTGATTTTAAGACACGAGTAGAGAAACGGGTAATAAAGCGATAGTTAGATGTGAACAGTAGGCTTATATATAAATAACAAAAGTTTTGGGGTCAGTAAGATTAATAAATAAATAGGCCTAATTTAATACTTTTCAGCAAACGTGACAGTAAAGACATGTATAATGTTACAAAAGAGTTACCTCTGTTCTTTTAAACTTTCTAATCATTAAAGAATCCTGTGAAATAAAATGTTTTTGAGTTTTTATGAAAATATGAAACAACATGGCTCTAGTAAATAATTTAATCAATATTATATATATTTATAATCAGAATAAATTATATACTTACTATAATTAAATAATCAATATTATATATATATATATATATATATATATATATTTATAATCAGAATAAATTATATACTTACTATAATTACACAAGTCAAGTTATGCAATAAAAAACAAAAGAATATGAACATATAATAAACAATACAAACAAAAGGAATGTTTGCGCAAATAAAAAAAAAAGAAGTTTATATGAATTTTTGATCAAATAAATGCAGCCTTGTTGAGCATAAAATACTTTTTTCAAAAACATTACAAAATAAATAAACTTTTGAGCATAATTATATCCGTACTATAATTAAACAAGTGTTCTATTTGAGAGTTAAATGTATATGTGTAATTTACAAAAACAAATTCTTTTGAAGAGATTACTGGCAGCAAAGACGTGGAATGAGATTATGTGGCATGAGCCCGGAGAGAGAGACAGGCTCGGTATAATGCGTTTCTCTGTTTTCCCGTCGACTCTTTCCTGTGACGACCCGAGTGTGTGCGCTGGTTGATCTCACGATGAAACGCTGCTATTGTTTCGCTAACAGACTGACAGGGATCACGAGGAATGGAAGAACGCGGCAGAGAACGGGAAACAACGAGGTTCACTTACAAGAGTCCGCAACAGCGTGTGTCCTACAAACTGACCAGAGTTATCCAACACAAAAACACACTGAAGTTGTCTCCTAAACAGGCATGATTTTCCGTCCTCACTGAAACGCGTCGCAGTCAGTGTTGTGGAAAGTTAACAATGCATTACAATATTGCGTTACTCCATTAAAAAAGTAACTAATTACGTTACTTTTTAGGGAATGTAATGCCTTACGTTACTTTTGCGTTACTTTTAAAAAATATGAGCAGGGCTTAATTGTTTTTAATATAAAAAGCTATTTTTATAGCAAATTTAAAAGCCCTTTAACACCAAACAGTGTAATGAATAAACCGCAGGCTGAAGGAAAAGTAAATTCACTTCTGTACAGTAGAAAACAGGAGAAGAAAGTTTAACTCTTAAGCAATTTAAAAAAAACTAGAAGCACAATTATTAGTTTATCTGAAGTTATTTTAGATAAGTATGGTTGAACTGGATCATCAAAGGTCAGCAGCAAAGACATTAGTTAATAAAATTGGATTAGATACATTGTGTTATTTAACATATATCATATTAATGTGATATACCCATATTATGAGTTTGCATTTGACTGTTTTAATGCTTTTTGATGAATACTAAATCTCGGTCACGATAGCTTACCATTTTCACTTGTTTTTAAGCCTTGGCACTTGTCGATTAAAACATTAAAAAGATGTAAAAGAGCCCAATTTAGCTCCCGTGGTTTACTGGTGTTCAGGCTCACGCAGAGAGAGGCGTCTCAAAACGCTTGAACACTGAATTTGCCTTATTTTGCTTTGATACACCGTCAAATTCATACCATCTTGGAAAATATGTTCGAAAAAACTGTCGATTATGTCTTAAGTGAAAGTAAAAAGTTTAGAAAAAAATATGATGTGTAGACTACTATATTGGCTGGATTCATTGTCTCTTAAAGTGACAGCGCCTAATTTAGCTATATAGCTGCTGTAATGTTAATCCAAGAAAATAAAAGAAAGAAAATCACACACTGCTCTTGACTGAATTACTTTGTAGTTTTAACAAGAATTAATGCACAGTCAAACCAGCAATTATTCAGACAAAAGGTCCAAAGTTGAAAGACTAAATATACATGCAATGGATCATGTGATCTCCACCGCACATTTGCATAGCAGTATCTTTGTTAAATTTACATTTTGTCGCATCTCCATCAGTTCACTCCTGTCACTCCTGCTGTCTCAAATCGGCAAACAATCTGAGTTGCTTTGCTACTGCTAATTTCTGTTAGCGAGTTAGTTGATGTACGATGAAACAATGATGGCTACTAAAAATCGGAGAATTATAAAACACAGGAAAACCATGTTAATTAGACATTTTTAAACTGTTTGTTTTACAGGTTTGAAATAAAAAAATATATCACACAAAATATATACGAATAAACTCTTTAAAAAATATGTGGCGCCAGTCTATAATTCAAACTATTTTATTTTATTATATCATAAAAAATAAAGTTTTTTGTGTTTACATGAGTTCACACATTGTTGTGTTATGAAATAATCTTCACTTTCATTGGCATCGCAACGCTGCTCATTTGCATAAAGTTCACTTCTACTCAGTTTTGTCTCATCGTTATTGGTTGTAGTCATTTATGTTGCCTCAAGTTGCCAGCTCAGTGAAAATCAAACCATAAACAGAAATCAAAGAAACAGACACACATAGCCTATATAATTAAAATGTAAAAGAACGAAGTGCATGCCTACCAGGTTTTGCGTACAAAATTATTATCTTTACTCAATAAAATGTGTAAAATTTTTACAAGTGTAATCATTATCTTCTATTTCAAAGGTAGCTGCCACATCACTGCTCATTTGCATAAAGTTCTACTTATCTTTGTCGCATCTTGTTGTGATTGTCATTTTGTGAGTTGCTTCAGAAACAATCACATTCATAAAAACGGAATTTTGTTTGAGAGTTCCATTTCACCTTTTAAGGCTAGGTAGCCCCGCCCACTGTGAAATCTGATTGGTTCAGAATTTTGGTCCTCATAACTATGCAATTAACATCAAATATATTCTAACTGTCTATACAGTAACTGCTTCACACAGCATTTTTACATTGTGGACAGACAAACTACCCATTGTTGAATACTAGTTGAATCCCGTGTCCAAGGCAATCCTGTAGATGCACAGCGAACGCACTATTAGCGGCACAAGGCCTGTCTTCTGGTTCTCAGAGAGGGTGGGCTGAACGACAGGGAGGGAGACAGAGAGAGAGAGAGAGAGAGAGACAGGAAAGTGTGACCTTTCTTCCAAATGTCAGTAGTGTGAGCAACGATTAATGGCTGTTTATGTGCTGGGGACACATGCCAGGAAAGTGTGTGTATGTGTGTAAGTCGCAGCCGAGCCGAAAAGTGAGGTCTTATTCGATGCCTTGATTTCCCAAAAATGGCTCATCTGCGTGTGTGTATATGGAGAAAGAGAGAACGAAAGTATGTGTGTGTTTGTGTGATAAACATGATAGATTGTGCCTGCTGGCGACGTATCAGCCCACACACACACACACACACACACATTAATAGCACTACGATAACAGACTTAAAAAGATCTCAGTTTCTCTTTGACATACATCACTGTTTCCTCTCTCTTCTGGTAGACACACATATTTCTGCATTTCTTTGTAAATGAGTGTGTGTGACTAATTTCACGTTCACACTGGCTTGTCATCTTAAAGATGTGTGTGTGTCCGTCCGTGTGTTCAAGTGAAAGAACAACAAAAAGAAGAGTTTTCTTAAATATTTGACCTTCATCATCATTGAAATCGGTTCCCCATGGCATTAAAAATGATTATAAATGCCTTTTTTAATGACTGAATATTTTTTACTTAACTATTAACTGATTTTAATTATTAAAATAAATGTTTCATTATATTATTTTTGTTATTAAATAATGTTTAATAAGTATAATCCATTTTTGTTCTTAATTGTACTACTACTACTACTATTATGCTTAACAAAAGTAATGATTATTATTAATTAATTACATTAACAATAATCGCCCAAATGTGTGTGTGTGTGTGTGTGTGTGTGTTTTAAATAGCAAATTTGCACAACTACTGCATATTTGGCCTCAAATGTAATAAACGCTTAATTATAGTTAGAATTATTCTTTTTATTGTTATTAACATTAATACATATTAATTTTGTGATTAAAATACAATGGATATGAGTATAATTGGACTCACAGTGATCTCTTTCTGGTGTGCAAGCGTTGATTGAGTCTTGAGTGTGTGTGTGTGTGTGTGTGTGTGTGTGGTCAGGTTGCTGGCTCAAGCATTTTTTAACTGTCATGCGTAAATTAAGAGTGCAATGAAGTGTGTGTGTGTGTGTGACAAGACCACATACCTATGCATGGCTCATTTAGTGTGTGTGTGTGTGTGTGTGTGTGTGCGTGTGTTTGTGTACATTAAGACATCTGTCATGATATTTGTAAGGCTGTAACATAAAAGTGTAACAATTGACTTTGCAGAAGCTGTTTGTGACTTAAAAGGCATGAAGGGCATGGAAAAAAAGTGTGTCAACCAAATAAACTTTGTACTGAGTGCTTAACACTCAAAAAGTGCTTACTATTAACTTTAGTGGTAGCAGTTTGGTTACTGATATTTTGTCTTGAGACCCCCCAGAATAAGGAATTAAATATACTTTTTGCAAGTATGTGAATGAAGACGTTCACAGATTTATTTTCGCATGTCAGAGAGCAATTCTGTAGGTTGCATTCTCAGTGTTGCCACCGGGGGCACTATAGCAGACGTTATATATAAAGTTAACCAAGTCGCATTTGCAGAAAAAATCTAATCAAATCGAAAATAAATTTGTGTGTGTGAGGACATTTTTGCATGTACATGAGAAACTTCTGCAAATGTCATTTTAGGGGCATCGAAATTTAAAATGTTAAAATCTGACAAACTTTATATGGGATACTTAATGCGAATACTCGAAAACTTTCAATGCTAGTAATCCAGTTACTGATGTTTTGTCTTGTCATGATCCAGAGTAAGGAATTAAAAGTATCCTTCATAAGTATGTGAATGAAGATGCTTCAAACTACTCATTAATTTACATGCGTCGATATTTAAAATATTTGGTTGATAGTTTTAAAATGTGTCAAAGCATCGTTCATTACACAAATGTCCGTGTTGTGTTATCAGTGTTACCTCGGCACACATTTGCCTAAATTCTAAATGTTTCTAAATAGCTTCCAAAATAATTTGCTATGGATATGTAAAGGCAGCACTATCGCCCCCTGTGGTATTGCAACAGAAGTGCAAGAAGTGCAGACCACTCGAGCCAACGTACTTGGTTAAAGTGTGTCAGCTGTAACTGACACGAACTCCAGCAGAAGATTTCTGACCTAGCGCATATGACGGCACACACTAAAGTGTGCTACAGGTTTAAAGGGCTTGCTGTCACACACACACACACACATACACTCGTGGAGTCTCTAAGTGGCTGTCAGTCAGACAGCAGCTGTGAGGGCCGCCTGGTTGCCAAGGCATCTGCTGCCATCACTAAATTACATAAAAAAACAGTCGTGCAATTGTGTGCACAACGGCGCAGAGGAACAAAGCAAGGTGAAGCGCCTGTGGCTCGCACGTCTTTCCTCATCTAACCTCGCTCTCTCTGGGATTTTAATATTAGGGCCTGAATGGATAATGGGAGTTGACAGCCCACCTCCACTCTCTGTTTGGCTGAACTCCCATCCACAACCCTTCTCCTTTCTTGCCTCCATCCACGTCCTTGAGATTATCCCTCCATCTTTCACCCGCTCTCATTTGTCCAGAGCTGCTCCGCTGTTGTCACATGCGTGATGTATGACCTTGTGAACGCGTTTGCACCGCCTGCCTGCGGCGTGGTGTTGCTGCTTCATCTGTTCTCAGTGAAGGAGAGCAGGCCGTGAGCAGAGCAGGTGTGATTTGTGCCTGTCGTTCAGATGTCTTGGCCAGATGACACATTAGCTTCCTCTCAACGTCAAGACCTCTACTTAAAAGGGCAAGAATTAAGAATGTCTGGGTGATTACAACCTGTGATGTGTTCCTGTCTTTTAATTTTTAATACTTCATTTATTTTATTTTTTTTTTCTAATGTATTATACATTCTTAGATATGGTAATTTTTGGTTATGCATTATGGTTATAATGTACCAGATATTTGGACACGTAACAAACTAAAACTATTAAAAATGATTTTAGTAGCCTAAAAAAACTAAAATAAAGCTGAAATAAATATAAAAATATATACATAAATATTAGATGAGAAACTAAGCTTAAACTAAAAAAAAAATAAAAAATAAAAAAATAGATTTGACGAGCATGACAAAATTGTTTTAACTCTTAAATTAAAATGAAAAGTGATATTTTAAGTGATTTATTTTAAAAGATCAATAAATAATAATAATAGCACAAATAATACTTAAATAACACTGGTAAATAACACATGGATTTCATTTCTATTTCATTGAAAGTACCAGAACGTTTACATGCACTAAAGTGCCACCACAGTACATTTTGTACATGTTCATATGCATCTAATCAAATATTATCACATTTACAATTTCGAAAATAGTAGAAGTTTTTTTTTTTAAATGCATAAAAATCTAAAAGAAAAGAATAATGTTTACACCCTCAGGTTCCAGTTTCTTTCTTCTGTAGAACACAAAAAGAGATGTTTCGCAGAATCTCTGAGCTGCTCGAACATGGTGCCATAAAGGTGTCCATGAATTTGGTTCATATTCTCCTGCACTGTATTTCAAGTCTTTGAGGTCATATACGTTTGTCTGATGTGACCAACAGACTAAAACTGAAGTTGCTATTCACTAAAAACTGCTTCTCCGCTGTAGCTCTCAAGTGTCATTTGGGCTCCGGCATATTAATATCATCAATATGTTGTGAGCGATGTGTCTGAATAATCTGTTGTGTTGACACCTGAGAGTCATACCATGAGGCGTTTCAAAAACCTATACCGTTATTGGAAAGGTCTAATTGTGTTAAAACAGGTGGAGGTCAGAGGTCACTGACCTTTAGAAAGACGTCAGACACAGACGCAGTGTTTCAAAGCACTGGACCGTAATGAGTTCTTCCTCCCTGTCAATCAAGAGTGTAACACTAGTCCACGGCACGCACCATTACGGAAAGAGTTATTCCCCTCGTATCGCCGTGAGGGCAGTAATTGGATACAATTTAACATTTGCAGCTGCTTGCCTGTTTGTTCCCCCTCACACACACACACACACACACACACACACTGTCGTCCGTGGAGCATCGTGCAGGGAAAAAGAGAGGAATAATTTTTCAGCTCTCAGGAAGCATGCTCACCGTGACAAACGGATTAACATGAGTGTGTGTGTGTGTGTGTGTGTGTGTGTGTGTGGCAGACAGATGTATGTAGCAGGGCTATGTAAATTGTTATTTCTATAAATGTTGAAAAATGTCACCAGAGTTTAGGTAAACATACAAAGATCTTTTTGAGGACAACCTCAAAAGAAAAAGGTTATAAATTACTAAATACATTTAATAAATTACTTAAAATAGTTTAAACATATTATATTAATACAACTATATATATAGTTGTATTAATATAATGTAATACTAATATTATATATTGTATTATGTATTAATGTATTTTTAGTAAATGAACATTAATAAACTTCATTTGACATAAAAAGGGTTCATAAATTACTAAATCAACTTTATATATAATAGATTTTATATAAAAAGTTTAATACTGTATATATTTTTATTATGTTATTATATACTGTAAGTTATTTATACATTTTTTATTATATATATATTTATGAATTTATATTTTTTTATAGATTAACACTAATATACTTTACTTTTATATCTATTCATATATTTTATAAATAAAATATCAGGGAGTTTTAATATAGTAAAACACATTTTCAAAAGTCTTGGTACTTTGATAGGCCTATATACCACTTTCATATACCTTAAAAAGTAGAGTAGTGGGAAAACCAAGGTACTGAAAATGCCATTTCCAGGCTAGTGGCCAACAATGTTAGAGATTTTCTATCTCTTTGACGTAGCTTGGAATAAATAACATTTGAACATAATATCATTCAGAAATATAGATCACTTTAAAAGTAGCAGTGTTAACTTCAGTTAAACACTATTTTTCATAGTTTTGTACATTAGCACTTTTGTGCTGTTAGATGAGTCTCAAGTAGCTCTAGATACACAAGTGTGTGTCTGAGTGTGCTGTAGGGTTTGAACACATTCGCTCGCTGAAGAGAGAGAGCGAGCGCGCGCGTGCGAGAGCGTGAGCGAGCGTGCATGAGGGGGGATTGAAAGCAGCTGACGGTGGGAGTGAGATCAGCCCGGGCAGGAAGCATTAAATCTGAGTCTTTAGGGGTTCTGCAGTCTGTGTGCCGTCCGCGTATATGCGTGTGAGTGGGCCGATAAAGGAGCCTCGTAAACCGGTGTTTTAACGACACGCTGCGCTCGTTAAACCCGACAGCAGCCGGAGCGACAGTCTGCAGCCAGCCCACGTGCGCGCGCTCGAATCACTCCAGAACACGTTCTAGAACGCGCTGATATTTGAAACCATGATACTTTCTGCTAGCCATTCTTGAATAAGTATCATATGGTTATAATGTTTTTAAATTATGATCATGGTTTTCTATATCGACATATTTTAGTGTAATTTATTCCTGTGATGCAAATCTGAATTTTCAGCATCATTACTCCTGTCTTCAGAAATCATTCTAAGATACTGATTTGCTGCTCAAGAAACATTTCTTCGTATTGAAAACAGGTGTGCCGCTTAATATTTTTGTGGAAACTATACAGAACTGCAGTTATCAGAAACGCACAAAAAATGACAACAGTTTATCAGCTCTTATAGGGGTTGGCTAAAGAAAAGTGCCGATTTTTTGAGGCAACGTGCGTGTGTGTGTGTGTGTGTGTGCAATAACACAGAGAGGCCTCTAATGCTGTCACGGGACTGGCCCCTCGCGAAATTCATGTCAGTGCTCGAATTTACTGCCAAGCATGCTGTCCTCCTCCTCCTCCTCCTCCTCTTCATCCCCCTGAGCTCTTTTCTTCTTCTCTTTGCTCTTGCCGCTCAAGTAGCCTGTAACACAAACATGCTGTGGGCAAGAGGCGGCAGGGATTTGGAAACGGTTGGGGAAAGCTCTGGTACCAGTTTTGTGCACACAATGTCAAGGCAATTAACAATTAATGGGCCTCAGTTATGAACCCGGTGTCGCTGGATACACAACACTGGCTTCCCTGTCAAATATCGTGGTGACAGTTTATAATGACACGCCATTAACTAACACTTTATCAATCTGAACCAATCAGTTATTGATAGTAATTCAAATATTCATATTTATGAATCAAAGTGACGTGAAATTTGAATGCAACAAATATTGATCATTTTAAAATGCACAGTTCCAGTCCTGTTGTCTGATTGGTTAATACAGCTGTGTGAAATCCTATGCTAACTTTTGTGCCTAAAATCATATACGGTCAGAGCACAAAACACATTTGGACTGAGTTTTTGCGCCCCTTAGGGTCATGTAATAATGGGAAACTGGTGAACACAGTATATGTCTGGACTGCATTCATACTACACAAACTTATACTGCTAATTTAGTAAATGACATGAAAGCTAAATTAAGACATTTACGGTAATAACTGCTAGAGTTCCCTTCCAAAAAATGTATCTCTCAATTCAAATCAAGCACTTTTTTTTTCAATACTTCACATATTCTGCACACATCTGCACAGTCGTAACTCACAATGCATGGTTTGAATGGACACTTGGTAACTTGCTTGGTAACCGTCCTTCATCAGAAAACTGAACTGCACATCAAGGCATACACACAGCAGGGAGATCCCTCGTGCCGCAGAACAGCGTGTCTGCACACTGGGGTAGGAGAGGAGTGATGAATGTGTGTGTGCACGGGGCCCTGGTCAGGCTGCGCTACTCGGGCAAGACCAAGAAAAATAGTATCCTGGGAGAGTAGAGAGAGAGAGAGAGAGAGAGAGAGAGAGGAGCGCAAGAAAGCAGTAAAATGGTTTATGAATTGAGGGAATCTTTCTAACAGCTGGACCTTTAACATCGGCCGCGTGTTTTGAAGATCTGGATGCCCCGCAAATGCCCCAGATTCGGTGTTTTTCAAGCTTCAAATAATAATACTTCAGGTCCGTCTATAATCCTACGTGAACCTCTGGAAAAGCACTGGAGGCAGAGGAAACTAAGGTTGATTTTGCGGATAAGGAGTAAAGAACAAAGGATCGGAAGATCACGAAAAAGAGTTCAAAGTGTAAGGAAGTGTTTCTAGAGAGTTAGGCCCCGTCCACACGGAGACGCGTTTCTGTGAATACTCACAAATTTTTTATCGGATAGGCATTTCTTCCACACGGATCCTGCGTTTTCGTAAGGTGAAATCTCTATTTTTTGAAACCGGGTCCCAGAGTGGATAAATTTAAAAACGCCGTCTTTGCGTTTTCGTCTGGACGGCTAATCCGTATATTTATTGAAACAATGACGTCATCAGCCCACGTCTCCCCCCTAGTCAGACACCTCTACGTCACGTAACAGCAACAAAAACATGAACAAACACTGAACGATTGTCTTTTTATTAACTAACATTAACACTGATTAATAAATGTATTGTTCCATGTTCGTTTGTGTACCACGCGCAAGGTTTATGAGCATAGTCCAAGTCTTCTTCTCTGTTTTTAGTGTATCTCTGTGTCAGAATTACAGCGCCACATACTGGTCTGGCATGTATACTACATCATTTTGCGGTTTCGTGTGGACGCGGATATTTCTTGAGACGAGGAAAAAAAAGATCGGATTGGGGTAAGCTCCGTCTCCGTGTGGACGGGGCCTTAGTTGAGTAGTGTTTCTGGGGAGTAACTAGTTGGTTGCTGGGATGTTTGAATGCTTTCTAGTGCATTGGTTGGTGCAGTGCTTGAAGTGGTCCAGTAAGCACTGGTATGCATCTCTGGCACATCAATATATATATATATATTTTTTATCATACTGTCACTTTTTCGTGTATACCGGCACTTCTGACATGTTGTCGTACTGAGTTAAAGCATCAGTGTCGGACTCTGGGTGATTAGAAATGACACTACAAAGCACACTACCCAGGAGGACATTGGAAAATTCACGGATCCAGTAATAGAATGCATTAGTAATAATTAATAAGTTCAAAACAGAGGATGATTTCATCAGAGATAGCAGAGAGAATAGTGACTCTCATCTAGATGGCTGTAAATTATTATTTTCAGCATGTATTTGGCGTAATAGCAGGAGTGTTTTAAAATGAATGCTGGCTAAAGGTGTTTTAGATTATGCACTGGTGAGTGGTTTAGTTGTTCTGAATGGATCGTAGAGTAGCTTGTACAGTCAGGTTAACGCAACGGGTTTATTGGCCTTTTGATGTCTCCCTGTGTGGACCTGTTTGGTATCGCAGGTAACTGGTGCTTATTTATATTAAAACTGCTCTATTTTCTTTGTATCTTTTGGCATTATATACATACATTGGTAATTATGAAAACGTATTTATGTTTTCAGTTCTTTATTAAATTTTTTGATTCGAGGGATTTTTGCTCGGTGGTTCCTAGTGCGTTCTAGGTGGTTTCTAAGACTTTGCTTGGTGTATGTCAGTGGTGTTTTGAATAATTTACAGGACATTGCTAAGTGTACTTAGCAAAGTACAGAACTTTTACTAAGTGTTGCTAGCTGGGTGTTCTGGGTGGCTTCTAAGGTGTTGCTATTAGGGCTGGGTATTTTGTTTGATACTTTTTAGGCTTGCATCAATACCATTGAGTATCGAAAATTCAGTACCAAGATTCAAAGTAACGCAAGAGCGACTTGAAAGTTTACAGAGCAGTCTGCTCACTATAGCTATCGCATATCACATTTCTGTGTTCCGAAAAAATACAAAATAAAATCCAGTAGTTTTATGTTTTAAGTTGTATGATTGGGCTGTTGTTGCAGAGAAGCTTGTTTTGAACGCAGCAACTATGAGTTCATGAATTCTCTATATAACTAACGTGCCGATACAAGGCAAGCAAGTCTGGAGAAGTGAGAGGATGTTGTGTATTTCGTCGTCCTCTCACTTTCACTCTCTTTCTGGCTTGTATTCATCTGAGAGCAGTCGAGACTGCACTAGTGGCTTCTTCAGGCGGCCCACATGACCGTGTTTATAGACGCGGTCTCAAGGTTGCTGCCCCTGACGCACATTCACACACATACTAGTCGTAAACACGCCTGCACACACACACACTGCTCAGGGAGCAAGAATAAAACTACACGGGCAAAAACAGAAACAAGATTGTCTTTCCCTCGTGGGATGAAAGTAGGGATGGCACAAATCTTTTTAAACCGACGTAGCCCAGAAAGGTCGGGGAACATTCCAGTGGGGTAATTAGTTGGCATGTGTGCACGCAAGAGCATGAAATTGGAGTGTGTGCTCAGGTTTGTCGATAGCTAAATGTGCTTGGACTGTGCAGTCCAAAAAACATCTGACTGTCTCGTGCACACAGTTTTTATGCTTCAAAGATGACATGGAATCAAAAACAACTCTAGATACTTTGTTAAAGCACATCCTTGACACAATCAGTAAACACAATAACCACAATCAAGCCTGGAAAAAAGGCCAGTCTTAATGCTAAATGCTAGTGTACCCCTGAACATGAACAAAATAAATTTTTAGCATTTGTACACAAATAAAATGTATACTCCAATTTCCTGGAAAGCAGAGCAAAGGTATCGATGACATCATCCTGCACTCCACTGATTTTCACCTAATCAAAAGCTCTCGGGAATGAGAACGTCCTTTTCTATATTACGAAACTGGAACTGACCACCAAAATAAATTATGCTTCTGATAAGGGCTGCATGATAAATCGAGAATAGATAACACACAAATTTCATACATTCTCTAATTAAAAGGTCATTTTAGCACAGTTACCAAAGTGAACCTCTTAATCTAAATGCATGTGTCTAGGTGTATATTCTGAAAACTGTTGTGAGTGATCTATAATGACGTACAGGTGGATCTTGCCGAGTGCATGCGTGGTCGTGCACTAGACTTGATTTATAACTGCTGCTGGAGGCGTCGCAGCATGCAGAGAGTTTCCTGCAACCTGAGACCCGAATTGCGTGTGTTCTCTCTCTCTGTCTCTCTCTCGTTTTGGCCGCATGCCCGCGTCCTTGTTCCAGCTCGCCACCGCTCACGCCTTCAAGTCACGGCTGCTGCCAGCGTCTGACTGCACAGACAGATGGCAAGATCACAGTTACCTACTGGAGTGCACAACTCCTACACGATCTGCGAGTGTGTGTGTGTGCGTGCGTGTGTGTGTGTGTGAGAATGTAAGAGATATAGAGGGATGACTCCTGACAGTGTTAGGGGCCATTTACTCAGGACACGCTCTTGCGCAATGTGTTTGTTTGCTGTGGTAAGTAAAGAGTTTGTGTTTGTAATAAACATTGTAGAATGTCGTTTTTTAGGGTCATGTGGATTACGATCCTACATTAAATATTTATACCGTGAAAAAAAACATTCATTATAAAGTATATATTAAATAAATCTTATTGTTGAGGTAAAAAAAAGTTTTAAACTGAGGTGCATCCTGACAAACCTGACACAACAACAATGGTGTGAGTCTAGGGCGGGACGGTTGTTTGTCCACCCAGTAAGTGTAGCTGAGTCAATATTTAGGTTTTTTTTCATAGTCTGAATTACTCGCTTCATCCTAAAAGGGGTCATATGATGCTTTTTTTAAAGATCCTTATTTGGTGTATTTGGTGTAATAGAATTTGTTGACATGATTTAATATTCAAAAAACACATCATTTTTTAAATACTATACATTTTTGTAGGTCCTCTATGCCCCATCTCTCTCAAACGCATCATTTTCTACAAAGTCCCTCCTTCCCACAAGCACAGTCTGCTCTGATTGGCCAGCTGACCCAGTGCGTTGTGATCGGCCAAACACCGCCGGACATGTAACACCCTTTCCATAATCCCGAGCGTCATCTTTCAAAATAATTGTAAAGACCGTTAATAATGTCCTTAGTTTTCCATCAGTTCAAGCTGGAAAGAGGAACAGAGTCACTGTTCTGTTGTAAGTAATCCTAAAGATTCCTAAATACATCTACTTTCTAAAGGCCAAATAATGTGCTTTTGCTTTCGTCTAGATACACACAGCATCTCCCTGACATGACTGCTTCAACACTAACTGTGTTTCTGAAACCACGCCTTCTTTCTTTGTGTGAACATTTAGGCGGCATTACGCTAATATTTCCACATAGTGATGTAGAGCTGTGGGGGCGTGTTTGAATGAGCCGTTTTAGGGGGCGTGGCAAATCCTTAACTTTGATGGAGAATATCTCTTTGGATTTGAGACTTTAGTCTTTGCAACTTCACAGATCTTCTTTATGCACCAAGAGCTTGTAACACTCCAAAGAGAAAGGAAAAAATGTAATTGCATCATATGACTCCTTTAAATAAACATAACATATGGTATGATATTTGAGTCTTTGGACCAGTTCACTAAAAAGAACCGGATCATAGGAGTCGTTTGTTTGTGAATCGCATATCGCTGATCGCGCAGAGAGGATAATGTAGTAGAAAGGTGTGTTGTCTAGCCTATTTATTGTCTTTCTCTTTCTCAGACTGAAAGCTAAACCATGATTTTATTTGCCGTAGTGCTGTGGATAACCGCTGGGAAAAACAGGCATTCAAGAGCCGTCAAGAAAATCATTCGGTTCCACTATATTTTCTCCAATTCCGATTCGCAGCTCTGCTCACACGACCAAACAGATCCAAAAATGTCAACCGTGTCTCATTCTTTGCATATTCTCTTATCCTCATATGCGTATTCTTTGTGTATTCCCTAAAAATATCGTCATACTCTCTTACCAGCCCCCACTTGCACACACACACTCGAGGGCAGCAATATCCAAGCAGAGATCGCGCTGAGCTATTAGAGCGTGCCGCCGAGGCCCCGAGAGACCAGTGCTCTCTGATTTCCTTTCGCAGCGCAGAATAATGCAATCCTTTCAGCCTGCCTCCCTCGCTCACTCTCACACACACACACACACACTCTCTCTGAGAGCTGCATGCGGCGCTCTGAAAGGCCCTTCGCAGAATTAATTAGTGTAGAGGTTACCTAATCCGCCAGAGAGCGTTTTTCCTGCCTGCCCTTAAAACAGAAATCTGCGTGTCCACGCCAAACCCCTCTCAGAGATGGGCACAGCACTGACCCACACTCACAAAACCTTCTGACAGCTGCAATAAAGTGGATGCCAGTCTGCCCCTGAATATAACACACCCTACCCAGTGCTACCCTACCGTTTACATTGCACTGATACATATGCCTAATTTTCAACAGTAGGCTATAGTTTGCAAAAAATAATTAATTAGATGTAGCCTATATATAAATAATAGGTGAAAGTATTCAAATTACTTCTTTTGACATATTCTTTGAAGTAGTCATTTTGATAATCATGCTATCCCATGAGTAGGCCTATATGCAATATGTGCAATATAAATTATGTCAGTTTTATTGAGTTTGCACTGTTTGGTGACAACAAGTGCAGACAATGCAACAAAATATAGTCTGGAAGTAAAAACTTAATTCAGTTTTCTCAATAGGGAAACTGATTTTCAACTAGGCCTATAACGTTTAAAGATTTTCAATAATAAATGTTTAAATACAGACTTGATGTGAGCTCTGAGGTTGTTAATTGATGGTATTTGCATTTGCTGAAGCCAACATTCATATTATTTAAACATATTTTTTAAAATATGTTGTGGAAAAAAAAAACTATATTACCCATGACGCTGTGCAAAAATTCCACCAAGTGGAGAGTCACAGCAAGAAAATGTTGCCAAAATATTTTTTAGTTAATTAGTAAAAGAAGCCCAATGTTACCATTGGATTTTACGCATTTACTGCATTTAAATGCAGCTACACAGTGTATTCTCAGTGTTTCCACAAGAGCGCATAAACGGAATTAGCTTAAACTGTCTACAGTCTATTTTTGAGTCAATCTGGAAGTTTAGAGCAGGTTCGCGAATCATTTGAGTTAGTTCGGGAGTTCGGAGCGGGATCGCGAATCATTTGAATCAGTTCGGGAGTTCGGAGCGAGTTCGCGAATCATTTGAATCAGTTCTGGAGTTCGGAGCGAGTTCGCGAATCATTTGAGTCAGTTCGGTAGTTCGTAGCGGGTTCGCGAATCATTTGAATCAGTTTGGGAGTTCGTAGCGGGTTCGCGAACCATTCGAGTCAGTTCGGGAGTTCGTAGCGGGTTCGCGAACCATTCGAGTCAGTTCGGGAGTTCGGAGCGGGATCGCGAATCATTTGAGTCAGTTCGGGAGTTCGGAGTATGAATCATTTGAGTCAGTTTGGCAGTTCGGAGCGTGAATCATTTGAGTCAGTTTTGAAGTTTGTAGCAGGTTCGCGAATCTTTTGAGTCCGTTTGGGGTTCGCGAATCATAGCTGTATATGGATAGGCATTTTAAACTACTCAGTACCTAGTTCTAATTACGTTTTCCACGCTTGCTTAGGTGTGATATGTGAACTCGTATTTTTTGTTTTAAATGATTTGCCTTTTAACAGGATCAGAATTCAATTGAAGAGTCACAGCAAGAAAATGTTGCCAAAATATTTTTTAGTTTCTATATATATATTACTGCATTTAAATGTAACTACACTATGTATTCTCAGCGAGAGGTGCTATAACCGGAATTAGCTTAAACTGTCAACAGTCTGTTTTCTCTTTCAGATCAACATATGTCATGACTGAGCAACAATCTTGCTGAGCAGGTTATGTTAAACTTAAACTATCGACATTTTTATAACTAGCTGAGGTTTATGTCACTGCAAGAATACACTTAAGGACTTAAATAGCCTATTAATAATATAAAGTCTAATACAATCAAATATATAGCAATCACCATTATTGATGATTAAATTATAATATCTGGGTATAAAATCATTTAATGTCAGAACTGGGCAAATAAAGCGTCTTGCGTCAGTGTTGACAAGGTGTACGCATCTGTCTCTGTCTGCGCGCTCTGATGGTCGAGGCCTGTCAATGTCACAGCTCTAACTAATAGATAAAGAGCAGATTAACCATCGTAACACGGAACCAGGGGAAGGGGTTGGTGTAATTACCAAGCCTAATGTCATTTAATTGTTTTTTAATTAGATGGCCACATTTCTTCCCTGCAGTCCAGCTTCCACTGCACTCGGTCGTATGTGGCTCTTTCCGCAGTCCTCAATTGAGCTACATTTGACACACCAGAGAGCCAGAAATGGACAATAAGTGAGTGGCATGTTCATCTGAGCCATTTCTATTTCCATATTTATTTACAAGCACAACGTTTATAAATTCTCATAAGAGTCAATTAAAATCCTTTTAAGCACCAGCTTGTTTCTTTTCTGTGATCATCTTAATATTTTAGATTTACTATAATATTTGTATAATTTTTTTAATATTAGTATATTTTTAAGACGTAAATATTACTACATTTATAAAACATTATTGAATTATTTAAAGTTTTTAGAAAGCAGTTTTTATAACGTTTTTGTTTACGGATCAAAAGAATAATGTCCTGCTGCACAAACTGTACACTTCAGTGGTAAGAAATGACTACTGCTATCCTACTTTAAGTAATATTATATTCTTTATATACAGTAGTCAACATTGGAAGTGGATCAAAACCTTTCATCAAAGTTGAAAACCAAAACAATACCCATTCTTGTCTTAGGACAACTTTGAACTTTTGTGTGTGTGTGTGTGTATATATCAAATAAATTCAATGTTTTATAAACCATACATGGCACAGTTAATTTCCATGCCGCTTAAACTGCACTGGGTCTCGAGTGTGCTGGATGATTACTGAAGTACAGAGGGGTGATCATATCGGAGTAAAGAGAAAAGGGTAACGTTATAATACCATTAAGGGAATGTTAAAATAACGTTATACAAACCTAAAACTAACGTTCTATTTCCGTTAAGAAAACGTTCCTTTTGAACCAAAAACAAAACTTAAACTAACATTCTGGGAACGTTAAAATAATGTACAGGGACGTTGGAATAACTTTATTCTAACATTAAAATAACGTTACTCTAATGTTAGAATAACCTTGGGGAACATTAGAATAACATTCTACAAACCAGAAACTAACGTTCTATTTCTGTAAAGAAAACTTTCCTGACTAACCAAAAAAAAAGAACATTCTTGGAACGTTAGTTTTTGGGAATCAAGAATTGTTAGTAGGGTAGTAGAAAGTCGCTATGGAATTCAGACCTTAACCTCCAAACATAGTGATAAACACGTACGTTTAATAATCTATTTGTGCATGAATTAATCAGAGCAGCACTATGCTCAATTTGGTTTAACAACATGAAATTATTGAACATATTTCAGCGTGAAACAAATTTTTATCTCAAGTTTTATCCATGGTTTTGAAATAACATGCACAACAAGACCAAAAAGTAAATTTGATAAATTTTTGATGTAATGTCGACTAATATAAGAAGACCACAATATATACACAATCTTTTATTGCCATTTATTTAAAGGAACTTTTTTTGGTAAAATATAAATACAAATGATAGGTATGTAATTTCAAAGTCCGAACACTTCTCCAAAAAACAATAACACACGTCAGAAACAAGTTACTGAAATAGTCAACCCATTATTTACAAGTTCAAGCATGTCTTTGCCTAACAAAGCGTCAGATTAGTATTTTACAATTACTTTAATATTTTACAAAGAAAAGCCACATTAAAATATCTTAATTTCTACTCATAAATAAGTGACTTAGTCAAAGCAACAGCTTGCATACAGGGTATGAAACAGCTTTGTAGATTAGAGTTTAACACGGGAGAGCGAAAAATCCCACACTGGTTACTGGTCAACACCATAAAAACGTCTACTCCAGGCGAGGAAAATCGCGGACGTAGTGCGCTAATTTACTCTTTACGAACCGAAGGGGCTTACAGCCTCAGTAAATCCTCTAACGTTGAAATTACGTTTAAAACCCCAATTCAGCCCAATTATGTATTTACAACATCGTAACTCCAATTATAAAATAAAGACCTGACTAAACAAGACAAAAAAGGCAGCGCATATATATATTTATTTATATATATATATATTTATATCTATATATATAATACACACAAATAAAATACAGTGACTGTATATATATATATATTCCTATTTAGAAAACATCTCTTTTAAATGAAAGAGTTCTTCGTTGTGAGCATAGCTTCATATCTCAGAGTTAGCCAGAGATAGTGGTCCAAATCTTAGGTCCATTCTCTTTCTTTATCTGCAGAATGTGCACTATGTACAGATTTGCATCGTCACCAGGAGCATCAGTATGCGAGAAGGGCGCAAGAGATGTAGAGATGTTCCGAAACCTTCTTGAAGCCAAATTGAAAGATCAGCTGCACTGGGATCCAATTTCGCCTTTGGCTACCAGTCCAGAAGTTCCTTGAAATGTCAAGAACTGCCTCAGAATATCCTTTTCCTTTGCTTCTAGTTGTCCATGGGTCTCCAAGGGACTGTATGAGTGTGCATGGATGTGCAGAAGCTCACAAGCGAGGCCTGGATACTGGCTCCCAGCGGTCGTCCAAGCATTCGAGGGACGACCCCAGCAGCGCTACCAGGTCGGCACTGATTTCCACCAGATCCAAGAGTTCCTTGCTGTCAGGCATGAATCCCTCGAGCTCTTCCGGACAGGAGAACAGCTGACTCAGAGAAGCCTGCTTGTAGAATTCTGCCTCGGCTATAGTCACTACTTCAATGTGCGTAAACGTAGCGCGAAACGTTCTAGCAGACATCTTCAAGCGCTTGAGGACGTCTGAGAGCAGCAACCAGTTTCTAGGTCTGAGGAAAAAGAGAGAGAGAAAGATTAATTGGCTGAAAAATAGAGCAAAATTTTCATGCTAGCATCGTTGCGTCAAGTTTATACCACAATGCTATAAAAAAACAGGTTATCAAGGCTTAGTTTTATTCATATCATACTAAAAATAAGATGCTTAAAGTTGTTGCAAATTTGCAGCATCCACATGAACAGTTTCAGAACACATGCACAAAGTTAGAAACACCAAAACAAAAATGTACATGCATATACACCGTGTTAAACACTCGACCCAGAACAAACAGGCATTCAGACAATTATACAAAATCACACAAGGATTCTCAAGGCCTTCAGTCGTCCAGGAACACAATAGGCTACACACACGCACAAAGACCATAGACTGAGCCTGTCAGATGCGCGCACACACATACACAGCGGGAAAAGCAGTAACAGGCAGCGCTCAATCGATGGCACTTGAGGCGGTCTGTGGCTCTCGCGGAGTGCGGAACGCTGAATGGAGTGGGAGAGGGAAAGGGAGAGAGAGAGAAGGAGAGAGGGCGAGCGAGAGGGGGGAGGAAATGTGAGGAGAGCAGAAAGCCATTAATACTGCATCAGGCAGCCACGCCGAGTGAAAGAGAGCAAGAGGGAGAGCGAGCGAATGAGGGCGAATGAGAACGGGGGAGGGGAAGGCCAGAGACAAGCGCAGACTGAAGATTATACACAACAGTGAGCGCGGCAGCTGAGCCTGGGAGGGAGGGGTGGCGGGCGAGCAAGGGATGGAGGGGTGGCGAGAGAGCGGAGCGCGTTGACGGCAGAGAAAGAGCCTGTGTGGGAGGTAATTAGCTACGTCTGTTTAGCAGCGTGTCACTAGACTGTCTCTCTCGTGCAATGCTTTCGCTGTCCTCGCTCTGTTTACGTGCAACGGGCCTCAAGTCTTCGCTAACGCTAAACTAGCGTCGTCCCTGGCTGTCAGTCTACACCAAGGTTCCTCAAATCTTGTCCTCAAAACTCCCCTACCTGTGATTTTCGAATGATCCTGAAGACACTGATTAGCCTGCTCAGGTGTGTTTGTTTAGGGTTAGAGCTAAACTCTGCAGGAAAGTGGATCTTGTGGGCCAGATTTGAGGATCCCTGGTCTACACAAATTATGACTCAATTCGATGAATTCTAAGAGTTAATAAAATTGGCTTTGCTCAGATGCATTTAGAGTTTTGGGGAGTTCTTGGTAGAAATCGTGTTCTGGAGGTTGGATGGGGGGCCCTTCCCCCTCCATAGAAATAGCATTCCAAGGTAATTTCGTGGTTTGCATGGTGCATAAACACACTACTGGCTTTGCTCATTAAATGAACATCTAGAAACATTGCAAACAACAAGCAATGTCTTGGTAGCCAACAACTGCCATCTCTACATATGAATTTCATAATTGCGACAATTTGTTTAGATTAGAACTAAATATCTGTGAATATGTGCAGTTCTCTAATAATGATCAGAATTTCGCCAAATGATTATCAATGTCCTACTTGGAAATGGAAGCTCTATGGCTACATTCGACAATTATGACAATAATTACCACCACCTTTCTTGAGGTAAATTTTTTATTTACGAAAAATTGTTCAGATCAGAATAAAATGCCTTGGTGTAATCAACATTGGTCCAATAACGACTAAACTTATTTGTGAACAATTGCCACATTCTGGGAACAATCAGCAATTTAATGATTAAAATTCCCAATTACGAAAATTCCACTAGGATCAAAAATTTTATTAGACTTTGAAAATCCTATAATTAAAAATAAATAATGAACATCACTTGGTGACAAATGGTTGCAAACATCCTGCTTGTAACCAACATGCAACATGCAAAAAATTGTTTTTGCAATAAATAAAAGCAGTTACAAGCATAGGTCATTCAAAAAAGAAGTTCTATGCTCTTACCCCTGTGAAAGAGAAACCTGGATGTTGTAGCATGGCAGCAGCGGTCGGTCAGAGAATTCAAACTCGAAAACTTCTCTCTGTTCATCCTCGTCTTCACCGGGTCCAGGCGGGTTGGCTAGGATGTCATAACCAGACGAGTCGTCGGCAGGCTCTATTAGTCAGACAGACAGATATCGATTAGAAATGAGAGACGAGGTGTGAATTATGGAATCACACACACTGAGAGCTTATGGATTCTGCTCCCATGATATCCCTTCAAAGTCCTCTCCCGCCCTCCCTTTCCCTGTCGGATTCACGCCAAGACATGTTTTCGTGGGGCTGCTCTCACATCGCTCTCTGAACGCACTCTCCTATTTGCACTCTCTTCCATTAAGCGGCACTGCGGGAAGAGCTGTGTGTGAAGCCACTTCACTCGTTGGTGCACGCTAGCGGCACAGCGTACGCCTCGGAGCAAAACAGGCGGCTCTAGCTCTTTCTGATACGCTTTGAGTTTTTCCAAGGCAGCGCAAAGCTCCCAAAAATAGCCGCGCAGCTCCCTTCCACACCTCCCCTTCTCTCCCGGCTTTGTTATTCCAGGAATCCAAGGGAAAATGTGCAGTAGCTGTGGGTTTGTTTTCAGCCAGCTGGAGACGGGCCTGCTCACACACACACACACACACACACACACCGAGCGATCTGCTGATATATGGCAGCCAGGGGAACTCTCGCTACGCAGCTAGAATTCATTTTAAAAAAGAGCAATAAAGAAATGCTGCCATCAATTTTGGCCCCCATGGTGCGGACCCCACCACCCAGCGAATGGGGGATTTTTATATCAATTCTTTAAGCGAACATCAGAGAGCTAGAAGCACACATGGATGCTATTTCTTCCATTCTAGATCAATGAGCGTCTACAAACATTGATGATTCACACAGATTTTAGTTTACCTTTAGGTGTTTATCCAACTGGCTGTCTGTTTGCATGATGTTTTTGTGTCTGTTACTGTGTGTGTTGTGCGTTTCTGTAAATATGTGTGTGTGTGTGTTTGAGTGTGAAAGTGGTACTCACCGCACACTGCGCTGCCGTAAAACTCCCAGTACACGCAGGGGTCATCGTCCACTCTGCCCTGCAGATCGGCAAAGTAATCTAGAATAAGAAAGAGAGATGAAACCATTAGTGATGTAAGCAGGAGGCAACTAGAGAAGCAGATCCACCCTGTAAACAGATCCACCCTATAAACTAGCAAAGAAAAAACATCTAAACTTTCAGCTAATATTAGCATAGGATCATGCTAATCATTAATAAAACCATTATAAAACGAATAATAATAAGCAAAAGTTGCTTAAAATAAATACAATTAATTGATGCCGATATGATGACCGATATATTGTGCAAATGCTAAACGGACCGCATTCACCAAGTGACAATTAGAAGATTGTCTTCTACAGACAACAGAGGCTCTGACGCTCTGCAAACATGATGTGGTTACGTGCTCAGATGCCCCTTTCTCCTGCGAAAACACAGCCAGCAGCGACGGGAGCCACGTTTGCCAGCGCAGCCATTAACAATTCCACCCAGAGAGAAAGAGAGAGAGAGAGAGAAACAGAGCTGGAGACAGAGAGAGAGAGAGAGAGAGAGAGAGAGAGGGCGGTTGATTAGAAGGCTCCCACAGAGGGAAAACAAACTTGGGGAGGGTTTTTAAATCAGCGCAGAAGACAGCAGAACGGGACAAGACCGCTGATTCACACAATATGCTGCCCTGCACTTCTAGGCCGAGCTCTTTCCTGTCTCACAAACTCATGCATAATCAAACACGCACGCAGTCAGTGTGAACCTCCAACATGTGACTGAGCTGCCCTTTAACTGGCAGCCCTGAAGCTAATTCACACACACACACACACACACACACATACGTATTAAGATGGCTTTGGAGGTGAAGAACTTGCGACTGCCGTCAAGAACAAATGCTGGCTGTGTACAAATTGTTTTGCGATGCCCTCTAGTTCAGCTTGAAACTTTCAGTCCATTAATCAAGCCGTGCCTCAAAAAACACGACTACTGTCACTGAAAGAGAGAGAGAGAGTGTTTCCTTCGGACTGTTATGGCGAGGCTGTGCTCGGGCAAGAGGGGTCAGTGTTAACACAAACACAGGAAAGGCCTTCTCGGTAAATGCCACGTCTCCTGTGATGCCATCTTCACATGCACCTGGAGCACAGCTTGTCTTTTCCATGCGAACGTCTAACCTTGAGCATTAGAACTTTACTTCTGCACACAATGGGGTGGCTAACAGCACAATGACAAGGTCAATGCTCCACTAACGATAAACGGCAATGGTATAAACAGCTCTTGAAAGAATATTCTGGGTTATTTTCAACAAAAATCTGCATTAAACCAATCTGTCAAGGAAATGTCAATCAGTCTTTGGTCTGGCAAACAGTATGGTATTACATTGCAGTTTTAATCAATCCTAAAGTTTTTTTTATCTTGAAATATCAATTTCAAAATCATTCTGATGGCACAGTCATTTTTAATAAACTCAATGGTTTCTATTTCTTTCTAAAGCTCCCCCCAAACGTCTGTTCTTGCAGGATGCGAATTTAGTTAGTGGGTACGAACTGCAATGAAAAGTTTGGATTGATCTATAACAACAATAAATGTGCATGCACCGCTAGTCTCCGCCTCAGGCATCATGCCCATGGACCATTGGCTAGACGTCTGATGCATATTGGACACAAAAGTGGAAACACTTCAGGAATGTCGAAGTTGTTATTGGATTTGTTGAATTGTACTGGATATCCAGGAAGACGTGCGTGTTTTTTGACGTTCCACCTGGAAACAAAATATTCTGGCGCCAAACCCCCTCACGAAAGAAGAAAGCCATCAAGTTTACAACAGTGACGACGAGCTCTTATCAGGATCAACTAAACGCTGGATATTCAAAGGTAGGCCAAATATTTATTGTTCAAAGAATCTTTAAAATGCGTCCGAGAGTTTTACACACCAGTCTGTTTTTGTGGGGACATTCTATTCCCCGAAACGAGAGGCTCTACGAAACTAATTGTGATTGGTTGTTTGACATGTCGGTTAAACGGCCTCATGGGTGGGCCTTGACCAATGAAAGCTGCCATAGATTACAGACCTTCAATCTGGCAACAATATGGTTAGTGGTGGGATTTGTCCAACTGACCACTGACGGATGGCAGGAGAGTTTGCCATATTAATGACTATTTTCAATCAAGTTTCAATTCTGTTAGGTGCTGCAGAAATCACATGCTGTCGCATTAAATGTAGTTTAAGCTAAATCAAGATTTCGAAAACCCGATTTAAATCCTTGAAAGCATTCGGATGCTGCTCTTGAGGTCTAACTGGAAAACTATCCCCCACAAATCACACACATGCACAATGAAAAGTCCCATCATGCTATTAAGTGTTCCCGAAATGCTTGGATTTACAAAGCTTTTAAACTCAAGAATTTTGGCCTATAAGTAACCCATTAGAAACCCACACACATCGAGCTGTTTAAAATCAAGGGGTCAAAATTACGTCAAAAGTTTCTAAAACCATAAAAACAATAGCCCATTTTAGCTCGGATGGCTCCAGATAATGCTCAGATTACCATTTCAATAACACAACCCAGCTTTTCCAAATATTGTTGTCTGCGACAAACCCATACACTGTTCAAAACAGTCATGCCGCACCAGAACAAATAGAGACGCACACGGATGAACACACACACATAATCTCCTTTCAGGGAAAGCTGATTTGCCGGAGCTAAAGGCTTCTCCCCCGCTCCAGCTGTTGCTTAGTAACCAGATAGCCAAGCCGAGCGGAACCTTCGGAAAGAAATTCTGGGAATAGAGCTGGAAGAGTGGTACAGGGCTCTCTTACCAGAGAGAAAACACTCCATTATGTCGCTGTGGGTCATCTTCAGCAAACCGCGGCCTGAGTAGGTGGCTAAGGTTGGATCGGCGCCGTATGACAACAACAGTCGTACCACGTCAAGATGATCGTTTTCCACAGCATCATGGAGAGGCCTGTTGGCAGAGAGACCAGAACTTTACTTCGCAAAAACTAAAACAACAACATTTATAATCTTATCCATTTTAAATTTCACTTGCTTTAGTAATTGCGAGATTTTATTTTTGCTTAAACAGTTCAATTACTTCACTAGCCCAAAATTACCTTAATTTTATCTGCTGGTATTGCCCAATAAAACAGTCATTAAAACCTGTCACCGTCATTCATCTTTCCGACAGGAATCGGAAATGAAATTGGATTTTTAAGTGTATAGCGAAGACAGGGATCTCACACGCCTAATCTGCTCTTCTAGCGGTAATTATCCGAGCTAAGATTCTCGGCCTCTTCTGTTGTTGTAAAGCCATTATTACCAAACATATAATTACTGACACTGAGTGTGCGTGCGTCAGCACGTGTAATTATCTGCGCCTCAGTGGCACGCACAAACTCTCAAACGCAGTATGACGAAAGCACAGGAACTCACACAAATTAGCCCTGCATGTAACGCTTTGCTATTTAGGTGATATCATGAATGCATGTGATTACCTGGTGCCGTCCTGCGCACTGCAGTTGATGTCCGCCCCGTGCTCCAGTAAGTGCTGTACGATGGAGAGCCAGCCGCGGGAACAGGCCTCATGAAGCGCGCAGTAACCCGCATTATCCCGATGATTCACGTCACACACTTTATTCTCCAGACAGTACAAAACCACCTCCTACAGCAAGCATGAGAGAGACAGAAGACGAGCGGTTACTATGGTGCAGCAAGGACTGAAATTCATTAAACACCATTAAAGAGCACAGAGAGAGAGAGAGAGAGAGAGAGAAAGGGAGAGGGTAGACAGACAGTTCCGCCCAGAGCTGATTATTGATGTGTGAGGTATCAGGGGCTTTACAGACGAATCCTGCCCCAAGCCTGCTGTTCAATTTCTATACGTGACGCCCGAGACAGCAACTCCTCAGGGAGCTTCTACAAGCAGCAGCAGAGTAGGAGCGACTTGAAAGGTGGGGGAAATGTGAGCGATGTTACCCTGTGCAAAACCAGCTGCCATGATTGTATTGGACACAAGTTATCCATATTTTCACACCTGTAAGATATTTTGGAGCCTAGATATATTCAGAAGTCTCACCAGAGATCCTTTGAACATCAACCCAAACCAAAAGAACCCAACAAAATGATAAGAATGTTCCTATGCGGTTGCTAGGGTGTTCTGAGCGGCCATTAGAATGTTTCAATGTGGTTGCTTGAAGAATGATTTTAAATAACACAATTCTAGGGTATTTTGAATTGTGTCAGCCCAGAACACGCTAGCAACCACAAACGCAAACAACCACTCAAGACACCCTAGCAACAACACAGCAACATGCCAGCAATCGCTTAGAATGTTGCTATGTGGTTGTTAAGAGTGTTCTGTGCTGGAACAATTCAAAAGAACGTGGAATTCTATTATGTTTGAACAACGTTAAATTCTGCCAATTTTATCGCCCATCGGGCAAAACTTGTAAGTCTGATCGCTTATAGAAATAATACCGTAGCTTTACTGAGATTTGGCATAATAGCAGTTGATACACAGATAAACCTATCAATGTGTATCTTCCCATTCGCACTTCCTGCCGTTTGCGTACACTGATTATGAACAATGTCTGGAAGAGGCCGGAATTACACAGAGCCCCTGCTGAATTAATTGGAGAGTTCTTCTGGAAGCTTGGGTTAAAAGGAACTCCCACATCCATCACCGCAAGCCAATTCCTCATGCACGGCGGCAACAAAAACAAGCGCGCGCACACAGATGGGCTGGAGAAGGGAGGGCCGGTGTCCGCTCAGTGCTCAGATGAATAAGGGCATTAGGATTCAGGAGGCGTAGCACTCGCACTTCAACCCTGGCAGAGTCTCAGAGAGCGCGTTCAACCCCTCCCCTGATGGAGTCACACAGTGGTACGACCTGCCCCACGCTGCTGCCAGCAGCTCTGCCTCGCGCTTCCCGCCGGCTCCGTATCTAGGATACGGCATGCCGCCGGCACGATTGAAAAAAAGCCCAAGCCGTTAGCAGGGGCGCCGAGCCGTTAACGAGCCCAAGCGGGAAACTCTGGCTCCAGTGCGGATGTTCGCTTCCGTCAGCCTGGAGAGGTGGACCAAAACACATGGAAGGTAAAACATACACACACACACCTACCACGCTCAATTACCAAAAGCGAGCTGCAGTTCAAGGGAGAATTTCTGTATTTCCGTTTAAGTTTCCATCGCCTCATTCCCTTTCCAGTGAAGTCTCTCTCTCTCTCTCTCTCTCTCTCTGTCTCCTGGCTCAGGGAGTTCCTCAGTAGGGATGTTTGCAGGCAGGAGAGCTAAGTGTTACATTAAACAGACAATAAAGCAGTGTTACACAGCCTAGCGAGAAAAAGATTTGTCGTGATTTTCTCCTCAGAACTGCTCTTTGCTGTAGCGTTTCCTCCCCCGCTGTCCCTTGCTAAAAGACTCCCAGCTAACAACTGCAATCAATGCATCATTCAAGACACTTAACCCCTTCACAACAGCAATCTTACAAAACAAGGCGCAGGCCGGCTCAAGACTGAACCCCACATGCAACCATTTTACCACAACCTCAAAGCCTAGTCAACCCAACCTACATCATAAAAAAATAAAAGGGAAAGAACTACAGCTGGCTTAGGGAGAAAGACACTCAGACAGGAAAAAGAAGGGGAAGCTTTACAAGGCAGACCTGACCTGAAACCAGTCTGGGTCACAGTCAAATTCTGATGCTGGCAGCCCCCATTAAAACCTGGGATTCAAGTTCAAACTCAAGTCTAGAATTTCAAGGGTTCAAGAAAAACTTCATTAAGACTTCTGGAATTCTAAAACTATTTAATGACAGTTCCACAACACATAAAATGTGACCCTGGACCACAACACCAGTCTTAAAAGTTGAAATTGAAATTGAGATTTATACATCAACTGAAAGCTGAATATATAAGCTTTCCATTGATGTATGGTTTAATAGGATCAGACAATATTTGGATGAGATACTACTATTTGAAAATCTGAAATCGGATGATGCAAAATAATCTAAATACTGAAGTTGTCCAAATTAATTCTTGGCAATCCATATTACTAATCAAAAATTCTGTTTTAATATATTTATGGTAGGAAATTTATAAAATATATTCATGGAACATGATTTTTTACTGAATATCCTAATGATTTTTGGCATAAAAGAAAAATGTTGCAATACTTTTTGGCTATTGCTACAAATATACCCCAGAAACTTAAATTTTGTGGTCCAGGGTCACAAATGTTCTAGAATTCAGGGGCTCTTGCAGAATTCTGAGGTGGTTTTAAAAAAACATTTGGAACACTAAACCAGTTTCTAGTAAATTCTGAAAATTCAATGTACTTGATAAGAGTCTAGAATTTGATGCAGTGTATGACACATTTTCAAATTCCGGGGCAGTTGAGAAACATTTCCAGAATGAGTGTTTATAAGAATTCCAGAATTCTAAGACAAGCTAACTAAGAGTTCTAGAATTCAAAAAGGAATGTGCTCAATATTTGTGGAATTCACATGCAGTTGAGTCATAGAATTCTGATAGAGCTGGGTTTCTCAAGCAGTTTATAGAGTCACAGAATTCCAAGAAATTCTGTAGAGATCCAAAATTATAAGACCTCTATTAGTCAATTCAGAGATTAATTCTAAAGCTTTTTAAACTCTGAGACAGTTCAAAAACTGCTATAAAACTGAAACATTTCTTTTATTTTTTGAGACTAATGTGTAGCGGTTGCTTAATGATCCTCTGGCTGCGCACAGTGCTGACGAATGATCTAATTTTACATGCAACTCAGGAAAAAAACAGCCTTTAGACAGAACAGACATCATGTTGCATTGTAAAGTGAGCGGCTGGGTAGAGAAACAGACAAAAAAATGACAAAAGAAAGAAATTGCAGGATATGCGAGGGGACAGAGGGAGCGAGAAACTCCCTCAGCGTGGTTTTGATTGAGAGAGTCATGGCTGGAGTGAGAGTTGTGCTAACAGAGGGAAAAGGGTCGAGATGGCCTCCACAGAATAAGTGCATCATTAACGGATCAGGATTTCCCTGACAGCCGGCCAGGATGGTACTGAGCATAAATGCGTATGCGCAGACATGTGATGTGTCTCGCTCAGCCAGACCTTTGACTAAACGACAGCTTCCAAACCACAGTTTGTTTTTGCATGCCATTTAGGGGTGGGTTTATCAGATGTAGATTACACCTAAATAATAGGCAACAAAATTCTGAATATCTGACAAAGAACTTTGTTACATCCAGTGGATAATTCTTCCACAAAAAAGCAGTATAAATACAGTATCTGGAAGAAAAACTAAAAAAAAACTTCCTTTTGTGTCAGAAGTTGTATGAAGTCAGCCAATCAGTTCTGCACTTGCCAAATCAAGAAAATACATTCCAGTTTCATGTGCAATATGTATCAGGCAATCAATGACTGAGATATAACTGCCCTCTATTTACTTACTTTAATTTGGGAGTGAACTATGCCTTTAAATAGACTCAACCTCACCCTTTTCGCCTTTTTCTCCACTTCAACCTACATTTTATATGCAAACTGCAAATAATCTGAGAGGGAATTTAGATCAAATTGAAGTCAATGGGGTTATTTCAGGTCACAGGCTTTTCTGCCGTCGCCATCTAAGATCAGAAGATACGCTTGCAAGAAATCCTTAGTACGCGGCCTTGAACGGACACAGTCCGACCAGCGGACACGCTCATGTAGTCAACTGTGGAAAACACGCAGCTTTTTCCACTTGCGCTCGGTTAATGTCTGAAATGCAAGCCAAAATGACTCAATCGTACACAGAGAACCGCTCGAAGGCGCCCGGGAGTTTCATCAATTCAAGAACGGTTTGTTTTGAAGGTGCGAGCCCATGAGAAAATGGAAACGAGAGGGCGCGCGCAAAACTACGTGCCGTTTGCATGTTTACTGCAGTTGTGCTGGGACCGAGATGGAGTGCCACGTTTAAGTGTGAACTCTCATTCTCTGGCGCTCTGAGTCACACACACACACACACACACACACACACACATAAACGGAGCAGCTGTCGCGGTCTGTGTTGAAAGGCACGGCCGCGCAGTCATGTCATATTTCAGAGCTCTGGCAGCGCGCGGAGCTGCTCGTGGCTTAACACACACACACACACACAAACACAGAGAGGGAGAGCGCTGGCAGCTCAGTGCATTGCTCGCGGCTTATCTATACACACACACACACACACACACACACACACAGCAAGAGACCGGCTTCCTGTCTGAGGCAGGAGCCCGGGGGGGGGGGAAAGGAGGGGGGACGGAACGAACGAGGACTAGAAAAACAAGCCGATGTGGACTGACAGAAAAAAAACACGCGAGACGGAAGGTCTGTCCCCACCTGCTTAGGGCCGACGTGAGGGTGTAGAGGGGGAGGAGAACGAGCGATCCAAAACAGAGAGAGAGAGAGAGAGAGGGATGAGGAATACAGGTTGGGAAGGATTACAATTTATCTCGCTTCCTCTGACACACACACACACACACACACACAGCGCACGGATCTGCGCGCTCTGCCGCTCCTCCGCTGTATCTGTGGCGCACGCACAGCCCCGCGAGAACAGCCGCCTTTAACCGATGTCACCAAGCGCATTTATAAAGCCATTAGAGCAGAATTAGACCCTGAGCGCCGGCGGAGAAAATCACAAAGCCCCGAGACTCAGCGGTAACGAGAGCCCACGCTCGAGAAAATCCACCGCGAGCGGAACACTGGCTGCAATCTGGAGAAAAAGCTCATTAGGGAGAGGAAAAAAAGCTGTTTAGCTATTAGTAAGAAAATAAGTAAAATACAATTGTGTGGATGTCATTAAAATACAGTTCAGCTACACGTAAAACAGTTTCGATATAAGTAAAAACAGATCAGGCATCAGTTCACAGTAATCTGTAAAAACCTGTTAAATGGTTAACGGTAATTTCCTGTAAAATTTACAGGGAAAACACGTAAACTGAATGCGTTGCATTTCACATTTTGTTTGAATTTGATGTTTTTTTTTTAAATAACTTTTTAAAATAACGTTTCTTCCTATGTTTCTCTTATCTGTTATGTTTATTAGAGTTGTATGTTACATATAAAGTTGTTAAATTAATGTTTATTGCATGTTTCAGTTTAATGAGTCTCACCATGATGGTGTTTATTGCTTGTGTGAATGAATCACACTTTGCACCTTCTATGTATCTTATTTTTTTAAATCTTGTGATGGGCTTTGTGTGACTTTCTCATCAACACCTGCATTTTGGTGGTTACCAGTGTATTATAAAAGGTACAAAACAGATTTCAGTACTTCAGTAAGTTGGTATATTAACATTATATCAGTTAAATTACAGTATTTAACTGTAAATTTAAGGTAAAACCATCAAACCTAAAACGGTGTTACCGTATTTTTTTACAGTATAATTCTGGCAACCACAGCTGCCTTTCTTTACCGTATATTTTACAGTGTATTAGCAAAGAGCAGTTTTAAGTATTCGTACAGTTAAACTATTTTTAAACAGTTTAGCTATGACTAAATATTTACTATTACTGAAAAATGTAGCTATTCGTAAAATATTTTAGCTAATAGACTAATATCAAAGCTAAACTAAATGCATAACTAACTTAAGTTAGGCTAACTGCATAAAACATGTTTATTTGGAAAATTTCGATATTGGTAAAAAAAAGTTTAGATATTAACTTACGCTTAGTTTATCTACTAGTAAAAAACAGTTTAGCTATTCATGCACACACAGTTTAGCTAGTTTTAAATTGTTTAGCTATTGCACATAAAATTTACAAATGTGTCAATATGTACAGTTTTGCTATTAGTTATATGAGTGAGCTATTCGTAATATTTAGCTTATCATATGCAAGGTTTAGCTATATATATATATATATATATATATATATATATAGGCTACACTTTAGCTAGGCCTATTCGTAAACAATTTAGAGACCAGTAGCGTATGTTTTAGTTCTCATAGTACACAGTTTATCTGTTGGCAAAGAACAGTTTAGCTATTCGTGCACACATAGTTGAGCTATTTTTAAACTAGGTTTAGCTATTCATAAACAGTTTAGCTATATATAAATTGTGTTTAGCTACTAACAGTATATCTTTGTAAATTGTGTTGAACTATAAACAGTTAAAGAAGGTTTTGGAAATTTAATCAGAAATTAGACTTTAACTCCGATAGCAAACGTACAAGATGTCTGTTAAAGATGGCTTCATCTGGAAGGCATCTGCTGTGTACGAACATCTGACAGACGTCTCGAAGATGTCAGTTTTACATACATTTTAAATCATAAACATCTTCAAGACATCTTCTAAACGTCTATTTGGAATCTGATAGGAAACGTCTTATAGTTGTATTGCAGATGAGCAAACAATCAAAAAAATACGTCTTGCAGATGTCAAATAGACATCTCCGTGATCTAGGCTTGTGTGCTATCAGGGGAATCAACAACAAAATGCACAAATGCCACTTTTTCTTTTTCCTGTGAGAACCGTCAGCCTTTTTGTGGTTGGAAATGAAGAAAAAAACCACCCTCCATTTCCGTGGGCTGTTAATGGCGAGCAATAGATTGGGGGAAGAGAGTTCGGGAGGTGTGCGGAACGGGCGGCTTAATGGCTTAAAACAGCGCGTGTTTAGCACCTTCAGTCGAATGATTAATTAACGTGGAGATTACGAAGAGCACTTGTCAGATCGCTGATTGGACCTTAATGGCAAAGAGCCATTTTGCCTGAGAGCAAAATTACTGACAGAGTCTAGCAACCGCAGCAGAATCAGACAGAGAGCGTGAGGAAGAGATGGATGGGGCTCTTTCACGCGCACGCACACACATAACGATAGGTTTCAATCAGCACACAAAGGCCAGTTTTGTCTGAGTCATAAAAGAGGGAGGGAACAACCAAACACAAGGGTAAATAAGCAGCATCGTAACGCAAGTGAGACGTCAGCGCCGGCGGAATGTAATGAAAGAGTGTGTGTGTTGCAGTAAAACTCTACGCCTGAGAGCCAAAGGGAGGTGAAGGGACACAAACAAGCAAACAAGACACATTGGGGGAAGGGAACTACAAATGTGTGTGTGTGTGTGTGTGTGTGTGTGTGTGTCAAAGCATGCGGTGGTGATGGAACCGCCAGGCCACTTTAAGCACAAAGCATACAAAATACACAAACACGGCAAGGAATGGAGCACAATGGAATATGCCATCCCTAGCTGCGAGAAAACAAGCCCACAGACACATGTGGATGCACATAGTAGGCAGAATGAGGGAAAGGCAGAAAATAGCAGATGGGCAAAACATTGGGGGGAAAAGTCATAAGCATAAGACTAGCTTGATTCACAAAAGCGTGCTCTATTCTAAAACGGAACCACTGCCTCAATGTTAAAAAATGCTCCATAAAATGCAATGAGAAACTTTCCCTTTCAGTGGAATTCAAGGCACCGCTGTGGAGCGAGAATGGGGTGGGGGGGGTTAGAAATCATGCGCTCGCAGCAGTAATCGCTCATTTCCTGTTCTCCGTGCCAGTCCTTTCAGACGCACTGCCGGAACTAATCCAGCTCCCCATTAATCTACACAAATTGGACACGGAACGCCACACCATTCCAGAACCCACGGAACCACTGTATTCCAGAACTGCGGAATACTGACGAATTCCAGAACAAAAAGGAATCTACTAAACAACGAGATCTGTGCAAGTTCTGTTGCATTGCACAAATGCTCAACAATGCATATTTAACTCTGTGATGTTTAAAGGCAACATGAAATCTGAATTTGTTAAATAAAGTCGCTAGTCTTATCCATAATTTATCAGTGCATGTTTTTCCAATCTAAATATAGTGTATATTTTCATAAACTTAAGAAAAAAAATTAATAGCATGTTATGCAGAAAAAAAAAAGGTGCAAAATTTGTCACAAGCATAATAAGAGTGCTGGAGCGTTGTTAGAATGTTGCTAGAACGTTGCCGAACTCCTTCACAAAATCTAATCAACCGAGTGATCCAATCAAATTTTAATAGGTATATAATTCAATAAGTATTCAGTTTTGTTCGTAAAACTTGCAATATTGTGAAAGATAATTGCGCTGGAAATGCAATTTCATGTTGTCTTTAAAAATGCTCCAGTACTACAAACACTCGAGTGACATTTGTGTTAAACTCAGAAAAGACCGACTACAAGATCAGAGACAGAGTGCAAAGGGTTAAGGTTTTCCAGTTCAACGGAGAGAAAGAGCAAGGACGAGACGGAAAAAGCGTGAGGAACAGTGTGCCTGTGAAAGCAGGGGAATGAATGTGAGCGAGAAAGCTTTGAGTGGGAGTGCAAAAGCCAAGAGGAGAAAGAGATGAGACGCCGCGTATGTGCGAGCGAGAGGCTGCCTCGCAAGAGGGAGAAAAAAAAAAGTGTGTGTGTGTGTGCGTATGCGCACGCCAAGCGATCGCTCTGTGCCTGTCAGGGGCTCTCACATGTCAGACTCAGTCTCACACAGAATTAATGAGATGCGAAGAGAGCAGAAGAGGGGAATCGGAGAGAGAGACAGTCGCACACACACGCAAATGCGCGCTTACCTCATATCCCAGCCGCGCAGCTCGCTGCAGTAGAGTCTCGCCTGCGTTCTTGTTGACAATGAGTCGGCGCGCTTCGGGCGGCATGGGCCTGCTCACTGGTGGCTCCACAGACACTGGAGGTGCGGGGTCAACCGGAGGTACAGGTACATCCAGAGTGACGCTTGGAGGGGTCGGGGGTGCTGCGGGTTGGTAGGCAGGAGATGGGGCACGAGGTTTGACCAGAGGAGACTCATAATCAGAAAGAGATGATGGCTGCTTCTGGGCGGAACGTTTCACCACCTGACAGGGGAAGAGAAATGAGTTACTTTACAAGGCCTCAGATTTTGCACAGATTTCATAGTCATAGTACGTGGAGTGACAGAGCTACACTCGCTTGGTGCCAAGAGAAAGGCGGGACGGAGCACTAATTAATCACAGCGACAAGTTCATACTCAGCACTGCGCTGTAATCAGCGAGAGACTGAAATTTGAAATTTGAAAAATTTGAAAATGTGAGCTGCCCCTACATAATGTTTTTTTTTTTGCAGCTGTGGAAAATGTTGCTGAACAGCAGTGCAGGAAAGGCTGTTTCCCCACCATAAACCATGAACAAAAGTCTGACTGTCAACAACGGTTCCTCACACACACACACACACACACACACACCCCGCATGGTCAGCAAGGTTATTTTTGGCCTGCAATGAACATGCCGAAACAAACGGGCTATTTACACCAGTACAATCGTCCCATAAACACGTTTTTAACAGAAAAAACGTGCATCTTCCCACATTGAGGCTCTAGGCTGTGTGCTTGTTTGTGAGCTGGATGGAAAGCTGCAGACACCGATCTGTCAGCGAGCGTGTTTCCCGGCAGGGAAAGTTAAACAGGAAACAATGGAAGACTTTGGCTCTCTCCCACTCGCTTTATCTCTCCCGCCTTCCGTGTGCAAGTTCTCTATCTGTGGAGTGCAGTAGGGCGGGCGGATGGGAGCCGTGTGTGTGTGTGTGTGTGTGTGTGTAGGCCGCGAGTTCATGCAAGCAGACTGAAGGTCGGGAAGGGGGGTGATTGGGGCGGGAACTCCACCCACACCAGAGGAGTTCCACAGCGCAGCAGCTGTCAGAGTAAACACACACACACACAGAGAGAGAGAGAGGGAGAGAGAGCACACGCACATACACAGCTCTGCCTGGTGCGTAACAGCGCAGGAAAAACAAGACAATTGACATTTTGTTGTTCGTCTAAATGAGGAAATAAAAATGATACAGAGAATAATCCAACCCCCAATCTGATTTGTTTTTTATGATAAATATAATAAAGCAATTTCATAAAAAAAATATTTATTTATTTATAATAATAATAATAATAATAAATGTGTATTATTTTATAACATTTTATAGTACTTATAATAATAAATTATTATTCAACAATAAATATTTATTTTTACGTTTATAATAATAATAATATGTATATAGTAGTAATAACGTGTTAATATTTATTTTATATAGATAGCATTTAAGCAATTTTAGAAAAAAAAGTACTGTATATAATAATAAAAATAAATATGTATATATTTATTTTATATTTTTAATATTACAATAAGAAAAATAATTAAATATGTATATAATAACAACAACAAAAACAACATTTATATAATAATTACTACTATTCATTTCATTATGTTTATTACATGCATTTAATAGTAACAATTATAATAAATATAATAATAGGCTACTAATAATAATTATATTTATAATATTAACAATAGGAAGAATTAGGAGAAATATTTATATTATATTTATAATCATAATATTTTTTTTTTCGAGTAAAAAGATAAAACATTAAATTGTAAAAGATAAATATATAAATTAATTTTTTTCCCAACAGAGGACGTCCCATTATGTCCCCAAAGGCACATTTCAGAAAAAGTAGTTCACTTCGCCAAGCATGTAAACCCGCACACACTGTACTGTGTAAAACCTACATAATATTTTCATAGGATTGTGTTTGTCTGCTGTAAACGTGTGTTTACGCTGAATGTGTTTTGTGTTCAGCTACAGAACACAGGGTATTGTGTGTGCGCTACATCTGCTTGTGAGATTGCAACGGGGAGAACGCAGGCAGCGTTATTTAAAGAATGCACAGTTGGTTCACTGGGGAATCATTTTCCTTGACGGAGAGAGAGAAGGAGACCAGAATTCTGACCCGGCCTTCACTCCTCCCCTCCCCCTCGGTTGCGTCTCTCCACTGGGAGTCTGCCTTTCAGCACGAGAGGAGGTCAAAGCAACTGCAATCTAAACACACACACACTATGACCCCCTCCCGCGTCCGTTGAGCCGTCCAAGAGAGCCGCAGTGCTTCCCTAATTGGGATGATTAACATTGTTGTGATTGGAGACATGCTTTTAAACGGTTCCTCACTGAGCCCAGGGAGAATGCTTGGGTTGTGAGCCAAAGCAAAGAGCAGCGTTAGCCACGCGTGCGCAGAAAAAGAAAGGACGTTCTTGTGCAGATAAACGAGTATCTCGACCTTCTGTCACCACGCAGAGATATGCCCGACTCTTACCTTGTGTTGGTGGGCGGGGCTGAGTTCAGGACACTCCTCATTGGTCATCTGCAGCAGCATCCTGCGCTCCTGTTGGCCGAGGTGCTTGGTCTTGCACTGCCGCTTGCCCTTTGGCTTTTCAGGGTCACTGTGCCGCCGCAAGCGAGATGGGAAGGTGCAACCGGGGTCCAGAGAGGGGGAGGAGGATCCCAATGACTTACGGTGCTCCTTTAATCGCTGCCGTTTGTCCGAGAGGTGAGTGGAAATCGAGGAGGAGAACTTTCGTACAGAATCTCCACAGAAGCCGTCAGGGAGAAGAGGAACAGCTAGAGAGAAAGAGAAAGAGACGATAGCAGTTAGATCAGATTAAGTTAATGCTGAATTTTGATGTAATTTCTGCAATGATTGTGGTGGAAAATCGTAATTTTGCAAAACGTAAAATGCGTTAAAATGAGTTGACAATGCTACAGTGGAACAACAACTAGAAAAATCCCAAAAAAAATTTGGTTGTGCTGTTTCTGCACTGATTGAGTTCAAATCAACAAATCTCTGTAAAAATTTGGTAAAACGCGTTAAAATAAGATTATGAAAAGAGAAATACAGCTAAATGAAGTAATTGTGCTTTTTTTCCGAACTGACTGAAGGGAAATCTATGCAGTTCACCAAAATGTTAAAATGACCTAATAATATTACAGTAGAATAAAACAAATATACAGTGCAAATGTGTTGTTCAAATAACAAAATGCATTAAATAAATGTTAAAAATAATACTGAATTTTGTAGACGCAGATTCTACAAATGAAGTAACCAACTTTTTTTAATCATAAAATCTTCAACTACAAATCTTGAAACAAGTATGACAGGAAAGAAACAACCACAAGAACACAAATCTGGAATTTACGTTTTGTGTGTTTGCGAGAGATTTCATCACGTGCAACACACACACATCAAACCGACAGAAGTTTCCTTAAGGTCTTGTTAGGTAAATCAGACTGACAGTGGCAGAATGAACAGCAGCAGGCTGACCGCGTTATGAAGGACGGACACCGGATGAAAAGATTTACAAAAATTGATGCATCATTTCCTTTGTCTGCTTTCGATTTTACATCACGTGACCAGAGCTCAAGCCAAAGAGGCACGTTTAAGCCATAACATCAACCAGCAGAGAAGGACTGAAGGGAAAAGTAACATGAAAGGAAAACCAAGATAAGAGAGGGAAATCAAATGAAAAGGGACAGAACATTGAACAGAAAAGGAGAAATGACGGACTGATGTAAAGGTGAAAGAATAGAGAGAGAAATGCAGCACCAAGGGAAAGAGACGATGAAAGAGCGAGCGCAAGGCCGAGAGAGAGAGAAACCGAGCCTACTCCACATCTGTTCCATTATTCATCATATTCCCCGTTCAGACACGCACACACTGAGCCAGCGAAAGCCCCACCGCGCAGAGAAAACCTCTCTCACAAGCATGCAAGCAAGAACAGAGGACGCCAAAAAAACAGAAGACCACAAAGCCAATAAAAACACGCACTATACCAACTATCAAAGCACCAATATATATCAGTCAGGCCAAGTAGCAAATTACAACATTTGGGCGACAACATTTTTTCCCAACCTTTTTACTAAATAAATTTTAAAACTAAAGAAAAAAGTGTAAATACAAGATAAAATAAAAGTGTTTGTTCAGTTGTTTCATTGCGTCAAATTTGTTACATTTTTGGTAATATTTTTACGTAATATTTTTAAATAAAATAAGAAAAATAATATGCATAAGGAATGTACAAGTTTTGTTTTACCAACTGCATACATTTTTACATTGATAAAAGACAAAAGCACCTTAGAGAACTTTCAATGTGCAGACCACCAACTGTGCAACTGTACTTGTTGTGTGTGTGTGTATGTGTGTGTGTGTGTGCGTGTGTGTGCGCGCACAAGACCCCATCCTCATGGGCAAACTATTCCAGCCTGCGTAAAGTGCTCCTCTTCTTCAACAGGCTAATTAAAGTCCTACCCCGAGAACCCTTGAGACCAGATTCACCGCACCAAGCCCCCCCCCCCCCCCCCCCCCCCCACACACACACATACACGCAGAAGTGTGCGTGCTCTGAAACCTAAGTGAATCACTCAATTAGCAAAAGAGGAGCAAAGACCTTAATGCCTTTAAAAATCAACAGAGCAAAAGCAGTGCGCTAAAAATGCACACACACACACACACACACCCTGGGGCATACAGCGGAGTCGTGCATCACTGACATGCATGTCTCGTCTCTCACACCTCGTCATAGACAACACAAATTAGCCTGCGTGTGCATACGAATTCCCTCGGCTGAAGAGCGCGAGTATGTGTGTGTGCAGCGGGAGACGGATTTTGACAGGGACATCTGGGGGATATTAGCCTCCCATTAGCACGCAACTGGGCACACGCGCACACACACACTAATGCATTAACAAGCAAACCATCTCTCAGCTTGAGTAAATGCATATGTATCGGACATATAATTCGCACGCAAAGAGTAAGGGATAGAGCGAGATAAATAGTCTTGTCTCGCGTCTTGCTGCTCTTTAATCCTCCTGACAGAATGCCAGCACAATATCCAGCAGCCAAGATACTGACGGGCAGCCTCACACACACACACACACACACACACACACACACATGTACGTTGTTATTTGCACAGTTGTGGAATCTCATGGCTCATTACTCTGCGGCATGCACTTTCTCGGCGATGCTTTTATAACAACAAGGAAGCGAGCGTCTGAGAGTGTGCGTGTGAGCGTGTGCAACTGTGGCTTGTCAATCAACAAGAATCTTTATTGCTATCCCAAAGCCGCAGACACAGGACGACGTGCTCTGCTTTCCTCTAATCTGCCTCGCTCCGTCTTTCACCTCAGTTATCCCCTCAGCTCTGTATCCTCTTTTCATCTCTTTCACTCCTTTTTTTCCACCCTTTCCCTCTGTTTGTTTTCTCACAGCCGTTTGTTCCCTTTCTCTGGGTCTCATTCGTTCACACTTCTGCTTGTGTCTCCCCACTCAGTTCTCTCCTTCTGAGACCTTCTCTGTGACATGCATAACTAAATGACACTTATTCTTAGCTTAGAGCACTATTTACAAACCTGCCATTCAAAGGAAACCAGCTGTAGGGTGTAGTATGCATGTGTAAGGTATAGACTGTAGTATATAGGGAGCATTACTTAAGTAGGGTGTAGTGCATACCATGTGAAGTGTAGTGTGTAAATCATAAATGTCAGATGTGAGGGGTGTGTAGTTTCAAGGGTACAGATTGTAGTGTGTGTTATGGAGGGCATATGTAAGGTATAGGTCACAGGCTGTAAACTCTGTTGGATGTGAGGAGAAGGGTGAAGGGAATTGTTTGTAGGGAACAGGATGTAAAAGGTAGTGTGCTGACTATTGAATGTAGTATATAGTGCGTAGATAGATTCTAAATAGACTGTACTTTGTAGAGTGCAATATGTAGAAGGTGGGTATGTTTGGCATATGTAGGGTATAGGGCATAAGGTGTAGTATGTAGGTTGTGGTGTATAGGGTATATAGGGACTTGAGAAACTATTTACCTTAATGATGTGTGACTAAACAGATAAACGAGAAAATGCAAACATAACAGGATAAACAGAATAAATGTAAACCATCGTCCCTTGCCTTTTGACACAACTGTCCTGTTCTGCCCAGAATGTTCTGCTCTCCGCTTAAAACCCTGCATTTAAATGAGACATAATGGAAAGACTTACCTATGTCAGACTCTACGTATTCCAGCTGGTCCTTAGTCCAGCCTTTCTCCACTTCTGCTTTCCTCTTCACTCCTTTTTCTTCAAATCCATTTGCTTTGACCTTTCGATCCACGGCAGGGACACCGTGGGTGAGTCTCGGGACCTCTGGGGGGCAAAGGTCAAGCTTTTCCCTCCTGGTGGTTTGGATTGTTGGAAGAGAGGATTTGGATGTGGGAGACAAGCCCATGTTGGGAGCTCCGAATTGTGGCCTGTCATGGTTGAGCGGCCCCTGTCGGTCCCACAGTTCCTTGAAATTATGGAAGTGGCGGGGTTTACTAAGGCGAAGACCTGTCAACTCGATACACACCTTCAGATTCTTCACCTCCTGCTCGGAGGGCTGCGGCCACACGTCTGTAGAGAGAGACAGAAGCAATCTGTTTCTACCTTGTATTAACGTTCAGCTTGGATGATCAGATCTTAAGTGGTCAGCTGCGTCTCAAATTTGATTTGCAAAAGGGGAGGTTCTGATTTTGTGACTACATACATTGCATACTAAAAATAAAATGGATATTGCATCCCAGCTGTCCCAGTAAGTCTTGCAACTGTATGACCTTTCCCAGATTTTTTTATTTCCTTCTGGCATAGTAAGTATGTGGTTATATGAATCATTTGCTGTTGACTGACACATTTAGGATGCATTAGGCAGTACATTAAAAATGCTTTGTAGCCAATGCTCTCCCTGACCACCAGAAGTTGTTCATTCGATCCCCAGAATGCATTGCAACCCATTTACATTTGAATGTAACAATGTCCACTTGTGTCAATGCAAAGGGTTGCACACTTAGAGCAAGAATTGTTTTCCAATTGTTAACAGAGTAGTTTCCTCCTAAAGCACAAACACGCAAAAGTTTGATAGCTTTTAAATGAAAGTACAGAGCTGAACAGACACCCAGATTTTGCTGACAAAAACAAGCTTTCTGGGACACGTTTAAGCGATGCCTGTTTATACAAAGGTTGTTTTGATGTCTGAAAACGCCCTTTAGACTGAGCACAAAGACAGAGTAGGGCAGAGAACACCCAGCAGTTGTGTTTATTTGGACCATGTGACAGCAATAAACACAAATCAAAGCCGGAGGAAGCAGAGGAAAAGGGAAAAGAGCAGCTGATCCTTGAGAGAGTGAGACATGTCAGATAGTGTTAGACAGGAGGTCAGCGATAAGCTGAAAGACAGAGCAGACCGTCCTCTGCTTGCTGTTAAAATGACCAAGAATGAAAAGATGGAAAAAGAGGACAGACATTGAAGGGCATTGGAGAGACAGACTGTCCGGAAGTCTACCTGAAATAAGTCTCGCTCTCTTCGCCGCGATGCCATTATCGTCTTCTCCTCTCGTCCGTCTCTCTCCATCTCTCTCTTCTGCGGTGTGTGTGCAATCAGGGTGGCCTTGGCTCTGTTCCAAACCCAATGCACGTTTCCTGCCCGTCGCCGTGCCAACAGACCCCTCCTCCTCTCCTTTCACGTCCCTCACTCTCTTCTCCTCTGCTCGGCAGGACTGCGGGACATCGGCTGGTGGGCCGCACCGCTGAAGAACGGGAACTCTGTTGTTTGGCGTCGCACCTGCATAGCCACACAAACACAAATGCGTTAGTCAGATCCATTGCGTCACCGGCTTGCAAGACCTTATTCAACTTCAAAAGAAGCATGACAAACCAGAAAAGACAGAGAGTGGAGGCCGCAGACAGAGAGATAAAAAGGAAAAGACTGGAGAAAAACACTCCTCACCACCCTGGACAATTGCATGTTTGTGCTAACTACACCACACCCATCATACACCGGGAGCTAGACAGCAAACAGGGATGCACGTGCTCGCTCTCCCTGTAAGCTTAAATTAGCCCGAAACATCCGTGCCAAGAGCGCAAGCGGCAACCCAGCTCAAGCCCCCCCTCCACTTCCTCTCCTGCTCCCATTCTGTGTGTGGCAGTGAAAAGCGCTCCTTGAGAATGTCTCCCGGCAGCTAAGAGCAGCAGCGCAGATCAAAGACAGACTCTAAGGGCTCACGCTCCATACCACCCGCTTCTCTCTTCAACACACACACACAAACACTCCCACCATATATAGTGTCGCATACATGGTCTAAAAACATGCACACGCAAATCATGCAGCTAGCCCAAACCAAATCTATCAAATTTACAAAAATACACATTCCGCGATAATTGTTAAATACTGCGTAATCATGCATACGAAAGATGCAGAACAGAACTACCTTTATACTGGCCTGGCTAAGAATACAGCCCACTCTGCCCCAGGCTCACACAGACGCGCACAAAGCATGTGACTAACACCACATGCATCCCATAATTCATGGCAATGTGTGCACCATAGCAACTCTGCACCAAAACAGATCACCATGGAAACATCATTCGCGTCACCCGGAGAGAGTTAATGTGGCCATTCCAGACAGCGAGAGAGAGATGTTGAAGGACAGACAGGGCATAGAAATCAAGCGAAGAATGAAGGGCATGAAACATCCAAAAAGGACAAAACAAAGTCAAATAATCAATTTTGTTTCTTAAGTCAATTGAACTATATTGATTGTTGAATAGAATTGTTTTTGACAGATGAGATCAACTCAAAGCTCTGATCGAAACTACAGTAGATTTTTTTTGTAGCATTTTCACCCTCAAAGCTTCACAGGAACTGCCGCTCTGCCGAGCACACTCTGTTTATGTAATCCAGAGCACTGATAATTGTCCGTGTGGCTGACACACATGCGAGCGTTCACGCGCGAACACACACATTTTGACCCACATGCACAGGAAACGCCTTGCCTTTGTGAAGGCCACAAGGGAGATCGAGGTCACATAGCAGCAAAGTGTTGATTTGGAAATCTGATGGCATTAGGCCATTAGCTAAGCTCAAGTGGAAAAAACAAGAGCCAAAAACAGCAGAGAGAGAGAGGGAGAGAGAGAGCATGTGCGTGTTTATGTGAGGGCTTCCTGTTTGAGGGTGGCGGTGGTGGAAGCCATGTTTACCACGTCGTTTCCGCTGGTTTAACGCTGTTACATGGAGCGCCACAGCACAGGGACCGTCCCTAGAGACAAGGGAAGGAAATGTGTGGAGATTTCGGGGGGGTAGGGGGGGTGAAGAACGAACAAGCGCCTGAGAATCTGAGATGTTAAAGAAGATCGCAGGAGATAGGACAGAAAGAAAGCGAATGAGTGAAATGCATAAGTAAAGGCAGCGTGCAAGCAAGATAAAAGTTAGAGACAGTGCATATGAAAGACAGACAGTGTGAAACAAAGAAAATAAAAGGGAGCCCAGGAGTGGGAGACAGAGCAATAGGGATTGTACTTGAGTGTATGTGTGTGTGTGTGCACATCTTACCGTTGTGCTGTTCAGTGTGATTGGAGAGGGCCGAAAGTGCTGTGGAGGGCCTGGAGCTTGGCTGGCTTCGTTCCCAATCTCCCGCTCCGCGCTGGCTCTCTGCCAACTCCCTCTCTCTCTCCAGCTCTCTTCCCAGTCCGGGCGCTGCAGACGACACACACCCCTCCTTTTCCTTCAGTTCCAGCTCCGAGAAATGCATCATCGCACGCTACACAGACACACACACACCACAATCGTGAAACCAGATCCAGTGTTACGAGCACCAGCTGTAAAGCCCATCTCTCATGTGCTCCAGTAAAACAAAAACAGAGGGGGAAAAAAACAGAATAAAACTTGCATAAAATTAATCTGCAATCAGAGTAGAACAGGAGCTAAAGCGCAATAGAGTAAATGCAGGAAATGCATATCAATAACTTAATACAAATGCTAACTCATATAGGTGAAATAAGGGGATTCATTTTACTAATATTTTTGACCATGCAATGTTCAGGGCCCCTCAGAAAGGGGGAAAAGGAAGGAAAAAAGTCTAACTTCACAAACGCCTGTGGGCACACAACCAAGTGTTACTCATTTCAACTGATTAGTAATTTGAAAATAAAATGAACTGACCTCCCAAAACGCAGCTGGTTGACTTAAATTACTGTCCTCTTGTGATAATCCTTCCATCTAAGCAATCAGAATGGGGCTCAATATCTTTTTCAATGATTTGAATTGAATATTTACACAAATGTAACACATCAACAAACATAACCTCACCCTTATACACAAAAATACGGGGGAACTCATTACATATCTGATCATGTTAAAGCTTTGAAAGCTGCTGTTCAAATGATGCAAACTTCAGTGTAAGATTTGTGGAAATGCGTAGAACATACAAGGCTTATTTAAAAGGACTTTCCAAATTGTGTGGGCTATCTGAAATTAGGGCATTGTCTTTCATCAGCCTTTCCCTTGCTCTCCCTCCGCTGTGCGACTATGTGTGTGTGCTCTAATGACTCTGCCATTCTGCAAGCGCTCTGCTCGCTGCTGCTGGTAAGAACTCTAATCTTCCCTATCAGGAAAGAATGGATTTCACTTAAGCGGGAGGGCTGCCACCATGAACATGGCTAGTGGGAGCCCAGGGGTGGACATGTGTTTGTGTGCAAAGAGTACAAAAAGGAACAGAGTGCAAGATGGAAGAGTGTAGGAAATGGTGTGCAATTTTGTTTGGGTATGCCCCACACACACACACATACACACCGGTCTCCAGGACTGACCTGCAGGTTAACGTTTGCCTGCGGCATTATGTGCTAGTAAGGTCACTGCATGCACACACACACACACACACAAACATTCGGAAACTGAGCTTCCGCACGACTGGACATAACAGCCACAGACTGCACTTTGTGTTAACCCTTTCAGCTGTTGACTGAACCGCACACTCAAAAGTATGTGTTCTTGTACAAAAACACAAATCTCTCATGATAACTGTAGAACTGCTGCCATTAAAGCCTGTTTGACAGATTCACAGCAGGTGCCCAAAAACTGCTAGAAAAGAATGAGCAGGAGAGGCAGTGTGGGTTACAGAGATCTGTAATTAGTAATGTGATCAATATAACCGAGTGTAGAAGTTAGATACGGGTGCCCGTTCAAAGCCAGAAGAGAAGCTGTAAATCTCAGAATGACTTGGAACTTTATCAAATTCAATCACAGCTACTTGTTCATGAAGTGTTGACCACGGGAACAGAAAATGTGAGGTGTTTTTAAATTATAGCGCCCTTACTTGACCATAAGGGGTCAGAATGCTTCTTAAAGTGAAAGTGTGAGAATGACATGTTCCATAACGCACAAACTTCCCTATTCATCCTAACCAACGTACAATAATTGCAGAACTCACCTGCAAGGCTCGCTGCTCCCGGCTCAATTTGCTGGAGTCTGCATACAGCTCAGTGGTGACACACTTGAAGCGGTCGCCAACATATCCTGAGGTGTTGGCTATTCTCTTGGCCAAGCTGGATCTCTTGCTTTTAGACAACCCATGTCCTTCCTCCTCATCCTCATGGGACTCTGCATCTTCTGGTACATCCTTGCCCATGTCCACATATTGTCGATTATCATGGTGCCGATCAAGTTTGTATTCAGCACCATCAGCTCGAGCCCTTTCGCCAGAGGTTCTGGCACAGCGCAATGTCTGCTCTTCCAATGTGTCAGGTAGTGGGCTATGCTCAGAGGAGCTTTCTTCACTCTGGCTGTGCACAGGAGAGTCAGACTGCTTCTGTGGCTGAGGTGGACTGCATACCTCTGCCCTCCGCTCTGAATCAGTTGGCCAAGATACGGTAGGCTGGCCAGAACGCAAAATCTGCATGAGCTCTGGCTCTTTCCCCTCAGAATTACTGCCACTCTCATTTCCCATCCCTGTCCCACTGCCGACTGGCTTAGCTGGCTCTTTGCTTTTGGCATCGACAGAACTATGTTTGTCTTGCTCTGGACTGCCATCCGTGTCATCTTGGACCAGGTCGATGCAGACAATCTCCTCTTTATTCACTGTGCGAAGCTTGCTCTGAGACTTTGAGCCTAAAACTTCTTGCCTTTCTGACTCCCTCTCAGATTTGTAGCCTGGGTCTGTGTCAGTGATGCTTCGGCGTTTGAACGGAGCCTCGTCATGATGCCAACGCTTGTCCAGGGGTCTGTGTCTCAGTTCCAGACGCTCAGTGATTTTGTGGTCCAGGGGCATGTGGGGAGACATTAGTGGATGGACCATTTCTTGTGAGTCGTGGTAAGTCAGATATTCACCATGACTGGGTGGGATTCCATATGGGATGCCAGGCTTGGGTGGCAAACGTGCTGAATACAAACTGTTAGTGCCAAGCAGAACTGGATGAGGATACACTGGCCCTTTTCCCGACATCTGCAAGTGGGAAAGGGAAAGACTCTCAGGTACTGGATATGAGAGATATCTGCTAGAATATGCTAAGCTGGGAGGAAGATAAGTTTCACCCTGAGGCATGTAGAGGTGGCTTGGAACATGTCCATTCTCTAAATGTGATTGCTGAGGCTTGAAGCCAATTTCAGGGGTTTCAGGTTTTTTGAGTGTCTTTGAGGGCTTTGTAGCTACTGTGGTCTTTTCTGGTGGGGTGGGAACTGACTTTGGCCATTCACCATTAATCTTGGGAGAAGGTGAGACAGATGATGGCCGAGATGCTGTAGTCATGACAGTTGGGGCAGAACTTGGGATTGATCCATTGTTTTGGTCATCAATTCTGGGACAAGAGGAACTTCTTGACTGTGGCACCACATGTTCAAGATTCTTATTCTTGATTATGCTGGAGCCTTTGTTTTGACTAGACTCAGAGCTGATTGTCTGGTTAGGACTTGGCACCACCCAGGAAGATGGTAAAGTGCTAATTATCTCAGGCCTCTCTGGAGTTTTAGAAGAAGTGCTAACTGTGGAGGGTGATGGAGAAAGAGTCTCTTTTAAAAGCTCCCTGTTAGGGGGAAGTCCATAACGGGTGGTAGGGGAATAGCGTAGCTTAGCTAAGGCCTCTAACTTTGGGGGGTACCCATTGGTAGGTACTTCAAAGTCCATGATTTTGCCAGACAAGTCTAAAGGCTTGTCTGCTGGGTCTTTGGTAATCGGCCCCTGTTGAGGGGGTTTCTCAGAAGAGGTCTTAACAGGTGAGCTGCTGCACTTTCTTTCGTTCACCATACCTCTGTTGGACTCCATGGTTGCCTCTTTGGCTTTATGCTTCTGACTAGTAGGCCGAATTGGAGAGCGAAGCTCTTTGGACATGCTGTTAATGTAGACAGTGTGAGCAACCGATGGTGAAGATGATGAAGATGAGGAAGGACTTCTGTACTGAGGCTTTTGGAACTCTGTAGTGCTATCCACAAGATGTGGGAGAGGGGGTGGAGGTGCTGCAGGTGGTTGAGGGGGGCGGGGTGGCTGCATTAAAAGGGAAGGACAAGAGTTCACTGAGACTACAGAACTGGAGCTGCTGCTAACACCAACGCTGCTACTTCCGTTAACATTACTGCTAGTGCTGCTTGAGTTTTTGCTGGATGGGGTCCGGATGGACTTGCTGTTGCTGGCACTGTTTCCACTGCTGCTGTGCTGCCTATCACTGGGTGACTGGTGGTGGGTCTGGCTTTGCTGATGTATGGTCTGCTGCCCAAATGCTGACGGCTCATGGTGAATCCTTGGACCAATACTCTGTATTGTTTTGTCCTGGTGGTGCATCATAGGAGACAGTGCAGGGGCAACAGTTGCATTGGGTATCCTGAGAGGAGAAGTAAGGGATGATGATATAGGTGTAGGGGGATAGGGATGCATGTAAAACAAGCGCTCTGTACCAGTTGCGCTGCCTCCTGTTCCTGCACATAGAGACTGGTAGGCCAGATGCTGGGGAAGGTAAGGTGGCGGTTGTGACAGGATTGATGCTTTATACATGTTCAAAGCAGTGAATTTGCTGGAGTCTAAGAAAGGGTACATTCCAGCTTCATGGTACGGATTCATCCAGGGAACCCGCAGATAGCTGCTACCACCATTAAGACTGAGTTCTGGTGGCTTATCTGCTTGTAAGACCCGTCTATCCAACCCTAAAGTATCTGCACCAGACCCAGGCACAACCAGCGGCTTCTGAATCCCAGGAAGGGAGCTTTTATAAAGTCCAACGTAACTGTTTGTGGTCTTTCTGCTGTCAAGAGACACATCTGGTTTGTAGAGCAAGTCATGAATCCTGTCACCAACATAACCCTTTTCTGTTGGCAGGGTCCGGATTCCTGGTGGATAGACCATCCCTCCGTGAATGTGGAGGCTCTCCCGCATAAGGCTTGTTCGATCGATGCCAAGTGCACTGAGAGGGTTCATTCTGCAGGTTGTACTCGCATCCACCTGAGACAAAAAGGCAGAAAGTATATTTCAACAAAAAAAGAGCAATATGATTCAGACAACAGGCAGACAATGAACAAAAGGCCAATACAGATTAACAACAGGTAAAATCCATCCAATTTAGAGATATCATTCAACTTTCACTAAATGTAAATGTAAATGTATCACTGAAATAAGAAACTGCATGTGGTGAGAAACACAAAAGAATTAATCACAGTAAATGATAGACATAAGTGGCCATTTTATATAAATATCACACTTTCTTATTAAAAGGTCAGGGGAAAGCATCTCACTTTCTAATCACAAACTGATTCACACACAGTAATCTGATGATTTCCACATCACCTTGAAGATGGTTATAGGAAATTACAAGGACGTTACAACACATTGCACTAGTCAAGGTCAGAACAGGTGAATGCAGAAAATGCTTTTAAATGTCAGCTGCAGCAAGGTTATAGAGCGGGAATCGCAGCAGTTTTGATGTATGCATTCTGGGCAGTCTGGCAGACAGCAAAGACTGGTCTTCCCATCATACCTGAGAGTGACCTTGGAGTCAAATTATGCCAGTCCTAGCTTGTGCATTCTGAGAGAATGCATCTGTCAACAATAAAGAATTCTAATGCAAGAAAACAGATGATAAGGGTCTTTGCAAGCATGACAGGTTGATATATTTCAATGTGGGAGGGGATAGTTTGAAATGTGTCTCTCTATGATAAAAGAAGTGACACAATGCTGTTCTCATACATGACTAACTGGAATAGAATTTCAGTTTTTGACTTGCATGTATTAAATGAAATGCTTACCATGCTTTGAATGAGGACTCTATTTCTCTGTTAGTTCTCAACAGATTCCCTGGTCTTCACCATCCCATCAGAATAATTTTCTGTTGTAGAAAAAACAAAAGAAAATCTTATATAAAGCTCTTAAGGCAGAATATTTATCACATTCTATAATTTATTCACATACACTTTTCAGTTCACAATGAACCACGGTAAAAATTAACCTTGATGACTGAGCGAAGAAATTGGCATAGTATCACTAAGATGAGCAGAGAGAGGGAAAATGAGAAACAACTTCTTCATGGTGAGGCCTTCACCTCCACATGCCTTAGTCTCGACAAACGGTCACCAGGCCATGTGCCTTGTTGTTATCTCAGAGCAAGTGCTCTGATAAGGAATCCCTTTGTGGTCTATGCTCAAACAGAGCAACACAAAGATAGGAGTGAGGGGTTCATCATTACAGCAGAGAAAGCAGGAATCAAAATCAGCCCCTCCTCCCAAAATACTGCAGCCCAGCCCCACGGCTTGGCAAGACATTACAGCTGAGCTTTGTTGAGTAGGCAAGCTGCGCCTCTGTTATTGATGGCTCTACAGACCCCAGATTTCAATAACGCACACCCAGAGCTTATCTAGAGACATGGCCACAGACTCTGCTATTGAAGGAGTGAGACAGTTTGCCCTCTGTCATCAATCAAACCAACACACACACATACACACGCACACACACACACACACACACAGATGTGCATGCATAACTTCCATAACAACCTGCTTTGCACAATAGCTTCAATGCATAAGTAGAATGTATTAATTCAATTACAATCCATCACTAAAAGCAGTTGCATTTATGCAAAACAGTATAAAATGTATTCCTACTCAAGCAAACAACATGCAGAAGGGTAACCCTCTTGCATTTACAAGCAAAGTTGAATTATTGTTTTATAACTACACCAGCATTAAGCCGCTATTAAACTTAATAAACGTAAATTCTGCCGCTGTTCCCGGAGCGTGTGCCTCCCTTCCCCCATCCTGCCCTGCTCTCAAAGCCTAATCCGACCCTGCCATGGGGAGCGCAGCAGAAACTCGCCTGGCCCATTCAGTCACGTTCTCTGCGCTCTCATTTCCCGTCCCCTCTGTGACCCGCTCTTTCATTGCGCCGGCGGGGGCGAGGACATTATGCATTTGAGGGGCGCTTCGGTTGGAGGGGTACTCGCCCCCCACGGAGCAATGAAACCTCCGCTCTCAAAGACATCAGTCACAAGCCAAGCTCGCCGGGCGCTTTGTCTGCTATTTACTGTAGGTGAGCCAACACTTTAATCGAGCTGCATGGGCTGTTTTAACTTTATTTCCTATAACCTTGGCGTTCAAACTAGGCGTGTTTTACGTCTAGCCGCCCATTATTAAATGCTTGGAACAGGAACATTATTGGTTTGTGGTTCCCGTCTTTGCACGCTGCACTGATAAAAATAAAAATAAATAATTTTGATGTAATTTGCAGCGCCTAATGTTCAGCTCACTTCGAAGCTAATAGACCGTGCAGGTAATGCGCAAGAATTTAAGGCTAATAAAAAGTACCTATACATTTTTTTTTATCTAAAACAAGAATTAATTACTAAAAAAAAATATGTTTAAAAATAAGCATAAAGAAATACATAAACATTTTAAATAAATATTATATTTGGTGTACAATAATAAAAAGGAATAAAACAAAATTATTTCCAATGCCTACCCAAAGATTTTGAGCGACAGCGTGGCACGGATTAGCCAAAGGCACGCCTGAAAGCCGTTACATCTGGTCGTTGTTGTTGACAAAAGAAAAAAAATACACGAGATGATGTTATAAAGTGTGTGGAGCATGAAAGAGTGTTAAATGTTTAGCTCCTGAAGTGTGAGATTCTGTGATTTATAATATCCGTATGATGGAGATGAAAACACAGCCGAATGAAGGGGGAAATCCAAGCGCAAAACTTTCCAAGACACACGAAATGGATAGGCCTATGTATCGCATGCCTCCGTGACTAATGAAAAGAAGGCAGCCTATGCAATACAGCCCTCATGTGAATAAGATGTTTTCATTAAAGCGCGCCATTTCAAAAAGAACTGCTGTGAAAGGCATGAGTTTATCTTTATTACCTTAAACCCAAAGCGTCCAATGTCTAACTGAAAATGATCGCGTCATAGGCTAATCCAGGGTGCTCCGAGTGAAATATCCGTCCACATTAAGCAGCTGACCCTCGTAGGCCTACATAAATAATCCAAGATTATCACATATTAGCAAAGGACAAACCCAGACGTATGTGAACCATTTTGCACTTTCTTTGGTGATTTGGGGTATTATAAAAGTGTATGTAGCAAAATATGTATTGTTTCCTTTTTAAAAAGTCTGAGCGGAAATGCACTTTAGAATGTTACATTTATGGGAATTTGACATTTATTATGAGACGTAATTTACACAACATCTCAAATTAGCTACCCTTTTTGTTTAATAGTAGTCTGTAATGGAAATGACGTTAAATATTTTTGAAGTCCTTTGTTGGAAATATAAATAGGCCTACATTGCATATTGATAGAATTGTCTTAAATAGATTTTCAATAATATTTTTATGAAGTAATTACATTTAAATAAATATGGATATTTTGACTGATGCATAGCCGATTTTTTTTTTTAGTTGCATTTTCGTACATGTATATATTGTGTGTGTATACATCTTTTAGACAAAGGGTCGATCAACAGGCATATGTTTGCAACCTTGTACAACACAAGTCTTTAGCCTATATTTTTCTATGCGCCTGTGCATGAGCTGGCCCATTATGAAAAAAATGACAAAACATTCCGCGAGCAGGGCGCGGATATTTAAGACACAGTGTACACAGAAGTGATTATTTGCCTGCAGACATTCAGCTGTGAGAAGCAATACGAATGGCTGCGAGCCCCACGCGCTGACAGCGCACACATTCCGCGTGCGGCCCCCGCAGCCATTCCTCTCTCTCTCTCTCTCTCTCTCTCTCTCTCTCTCTCTCTCTCTCTCTCTCAGCTCCCGTCTGTCTCGCGCGCTCTGCGCTGCTTTGAAATGGTGGGTTGCGTGCGTGCACTCTAGAGACTAAAGCGCTGGCTTTCGATAACCCTCTCTCTCTCTCTCTCTCTCTCTCTATCTTTTCTCGTCTGGCTTGCTAATAAAAATCGATACGAATTGGGTTCTCTTAGACTTTCAAGCTCTGGGGTTGGGACCCGAGAACCATCATTCGGAAAATTGTCCCTCTTTTAAACCCGAGTGAAGTTCGATTCCGTTAAGGGTTCTTGAACTTGCATTCTGGAACTTGAAGCTTATGGAACCCTGCCCTAAAATACTTCGAGATTCGAGATCAAAAGACTCTTTCCACAACCTGTTCTCCGACCTCCGATATATATGCCTATCATAATATGAATATATTTCTGCTGTTATTAAAATAGTGATTTCATAAGGATTTCATATATCTTTCACTACTTCTGAAGCACTATACCTCTTTATATCTCTTTCCTATGATGATTTTCACCTTATTGGGTGCTGTTAGTCGTATAACTATAAAGTCCTCCGTCATAAAACACTGACTAGTAGCGGTTTATTAAAGCACCAGCAGGTTACATATGGTTTTCTGTAAGAAAAAGACATTCTTGTGGAAGTTGCAATTTATCTTTTCGGTTCTAAAGTGACTGGCATTTTCAAACCATATATTTATAATCTATTATCCCCAATACATTGTATTTGTGTCAAAACTCCCAGCCTTCAACGTGAGAGAGGAAAAGGAAACACAGCGCAATGAAAAGAAACAATGTATATCCTTGGGTAGGCGTCGCTCCGGGAGCGCGCAGCGATCCGTGCACGCCGGGGCTCGTGCTGCGGCACAAAAGCTCGGCGAAGTGAACAGAAGCGCTCTCCCGTTTCAGCGCGCGCCGTCCCGCGGGACCGCTCGGACCGAGAAGAAACTTCAATCAAGCCGTGACGTCTCCAGCGGGAGCCAAACTCCGAAATCCGAGCCCCGCGCACCTCTTCACCCTCACTAAACGCTGGCGAAAAACAAACAAACGGGCTGCCAAGACAAAAGCAAACTCCGCCAATACAACTTAGTGAAGAAACTAACTCTGTGATGATGTCTGCTTGCTGATACTTGTGTTAATTACAAAATATTTCATATTACGCCCAAATGATTTGCCAATAGGATATGATGAATGGATTTGTTTTGATGGGTGTGCATACGGTCCAATTTTTATTGACTGCTCTAGATTAATTTAATAAATGCAAACTACAATTCCAACTAATAGCAAAATAATACAAAAGTTGTTGTTTATACGCAAGTTATTAAAGCGCCAAAAGAGATAAGGAAAATAAGCATTTTGTCCCAAAGTAGGCTGCTTTACCTTTTATTTACATTTTTCTCTACACACCTTGGGGCCAGAGCACACCTGCAGTACATTTTAAACAGACTATTCTATATATAGCGTTGTTAAACACAAAATAACCAGCAAAAACATCTAAAATGCATGCCTCTCATATCTCCATAACCCCTAATGCAGCCAATCTCTGTTACGTGGCTCGTTTCGGTGGTCCGATTTCTGCCTGATTCATGACCAACATCAGTCACTTCGAATATTCTGTGAACTGTGGCACGGTTTAACTCGAGCTATGACTCGTCGGCTTAAATTCCACCCGGGGGGATATGTATAGAGCATTACAGTAGGGGACAGACATGTCACACGTTCTTTCTTGCAAATCTGACGCTGACATCGGAATAGAGACTGGTCTGTCTCCAGCAGACAGGCTCCGTGGGTGAGGAGACCGTGCAGGCGCGAGCTCACACTGAGCTGACAGGCTATAAATAAACAAACCCGGGGAGCTGGGGGTCTCTGCGGGGCGAGATGGGGGACTGGACGAAATAATAAAACCGGTATTCAGTTCGCGTACAAAAACTGTATAACCATTAATGGCATCAACCAAATCAGAGATTAAGAAGAAAATACATGCATGGGGGTCTAAAAAGTGGGGGTCATTTAAGACAATACCAAAAACTGAAGCTTATAGGCTACTGGAAGCTTCGATTAGTTTGTATTGAACAGATTGGAACAAATAATGAACAGATTGTCGGCTTTTATATAACATTAACCTAGTCATTAGCTCCACTCTATAAAGTTTGCAGTGTTTGATTTGCTAAAGTAAAAAGTCTAGTTAACGCTTCAGTGTGTGTGCGTCTATGCAATTAAAACTAAAAGGGTTTTATGAGTTCATATTTTTCCCATTTAAGGGCAACAAATAACTTTTCACTGTTTAGTTGTTTAGGCCTACACAAAATAACCCCAAAAGTAATAGGCTACATTGATCTGAAGAACTTAAATATAATATTATCAAGCAGTCTTTTAATCGAAGAACCAAAGGGCCAACTCAGAAACGTACACAGCCAAATGGGTCTTATTGGGAATCCTTATCAAGAGCTGTTGAGGAACAACTTCAGATTGAAATGCACTTTTAAAATTGCCACTGGATGCCAAAAATCTGCGGTAGCCGTTCAGGCAAGCCTGTGGAAACATGGATGGATCCAGGGCTTTCTTTCCACCAGGACTCATAAGGATGTGCTCGAACACGTTTGGTTAATAGCGTCCACAGTGCTTTAATTATGCAGAATAGCAAGTCGCAAGCATTTAGAAACGAGAGTCTTGTGAAAAATTAACCCAATGGGGTTTGACTACAAAAGCATGCAAGGGGCCTGGGGGCCAAAGTTTGCATCAGCAAGCGTAACCAACAACAATTACCACGTGCCTTCGCTTTAGAGAAACCAATTTATGTCTATTTTCAACAAACTCCTTACAAATGCTAATTATTCACTTAATAGCTTTTCTCAAGAGTGACTTATTTATGAAGTCAACCTTGATAAACCTGGGGTTAGATGTCTTATTCAAGAGAAGGTTCAATGAGCGGCCATTCGTGGGATTTAAACCTACAAACTTTCAGCTCTTTGACAACTTGGATACAACCCTGAGGTTTTTCCTACTTAGAAAGCATCAGGGTGAGACAACACAGCACTGTCTGTTATTAGAGAATGGCATGACAGTCTGCGTGACATAGTGGATGAAATATTTGAAGTGGAGAAAAATAGCGTCAGAATGGATCTTTAATCTCCAAACAGCCGCGCCTGTCAAGGACAGAGAGGTTTCTGAAACCTCAAAGATCTATGATAGATTATACACATAACTGTCAATGTCTTCACTTAAGCAGGAACAGACCGAGTCATTTCCTCCCGTCCCGGACACAACCCGACAGAGAATAACTTTGAGCGCAAGAAGGTTGTGAAGTTGACAAAAGGAGGACTTGCAGCGTCTCCACAAAGGACTCATTCGCTTCTATGTCTAGCACAAGCTCCATTTTATACGAGTGCACAGGCTTCTTCTATCCATGATGCTTCCTTTCAGTCCTCTCACAATGCTCACTTGAGAAAAAAGAAAGAAAATGAAACGGAGGTGACCTCCAAACGTGTATAGCCTACTTGTTTGGAGGTCACCTCCAGTTCTTGTTTTCTATGAGCTTTGTAAGGGACCGAGATGGGTTATTTATATAAAAAAAAATCATAAGGTTGGCAACAGTCGTATAAAAGGGCGAGGCTTGCGAAATCAATAGCGTTCGCGGTGGATCCCGGTCGGAAAAAGAAAGTCCACGCGCCAACTCAAGCGCGCGCTGCCGTCTCATTACTCAACACGAGAAAATGAGCACACGTGAATTTCACAGAAACCGACAGTTCCACAAATCTACGATTTGATTTCGCTATGAAGCGCACAGTGGAAAGAGGTCAGCCGCGAAGGAAAGTCCCTTAACATGGGAAACGCTCAGTTTAGCTCGTGAAGACAGTCCTTGGAACGTTCGATTATTTCGATTTATAAAATGAAAAGCAATGTCTAATATATTCGCACACAAACAAGCAGCAAGAAATGTCAACAACAACAAGCCAGCTAGGAGACGATATGCTGGAAACTGATCAACAAACAGTAGTTTCACAGAGAAATGTCAGAACACGAGTCTGTATGTGGGGACTCGTGGTTTAAAATAGGATTGGCTTTCAAAAACAAACCCATCTTTAGCTTTGCCAAAGCTCCGCGCGCAACCGATCGCACGCATTTGCCTACACCGGACACAATGTAACGGGACAAACATAAGCAGATAAGGCATGGGAAACATTAATAACAAAACTTCAAATGTTCTTACCTGAATGTAGTGATGCTTGCTTTTCATCAAGTCGCACCGAAACTATGGGGTTTCCTCTTTCAATGCAAGTTTTCCCTCTAGTAGTTTTAAGACACGCAAAGATTCCCGTTAAAATCAAAGAGGATCAGCTGCTCCTGTTGAAAGCTGCATTACTGTGTCGCCTATTTATAACTCGGGTCAACCCTAGTTTTCTCTGTTTTCAAAGGAAGTCCTTCAGAAGTTCAAAGTATCTCCGCGCTTGCCGAATATGAATATCCACTTCTGGAAACACTGTGAAGAGACCCATATAGATCCATGCAGAAGCAGTCGGACGTAATTCCTTTGACTCAGAAGAGGCTGATGGCTTCGACACGAATCGCGTGAATGCACAGGTGCCAAAAACAATCCCCGGGGCTCTAGTTGAACTGAACTCGGTCTGCTATATGACGCCTCGCAGCGCCATGTTGTGCTCGGGCGAGACAACGAGAGCGATCGAGAGCCACGGCGCGAGAACGGCAGCAGCGTGTTTGCGCGTGTGTGCACGGACCGGTCCTCACACGTAGTACATTTACAGACCACTGGCCAACAAAACAGCCAGATGAACTCTTTCTTTCTCTTTAATCTAACAAACTGTTCGTGGAAAATTTTCCGTCTCTTTGTCCCGGTTCCGATACGCGATACCCCTGGCGCGCGCGCTGACTGCTCGCGCGACTGCTGCTTGTGTGTGTGCGTGTCTGTCTGTCTGTTAGCGCGTGCAGCGGGCAATGAAAGCTGAGCGCAAGACGTCTCTCTCTCTCTCTCTCTCTCTCTCTCTCTCTCTCTCTCTCTCTCTCTCTCTCTCTCTCTCTCTCTCTCTCTCTCTCTCTCTCTTACCCAGAAGGCCAGTCGGGGGAACAACCGCAATTACCATAAACCCAGTAGGCTGCGCGACTCGATGCGCCCGTGTAGAAGTGATCGAGAGGGGGGTGTTTCGCACAGTGTACGGGCTCAACAAACAAAATTAATCGGCAAGTGCCGCTGAGAGGCTTCTGGAAAACCACAAAACTGTGGATTTATAGGGTGTTTTAAACCATAAAGATTACTTATTTAGATATAAATGTGTCTATTTTAAGCAGAACACAGTTTTATGTAATATTTTCAATGAAAGATGGAGCAGCCATTAAAATCCAATCCAACAGAACGTTTTTAAACACCATTAAACCCTCGTTCACCTTTTTGAGCACATAAAACTGCTGCAGTTCTTGACTTTTTTTTTTTTAAATACAGTTGTGTTTTTTGTTCCTTTGTTGTCAAAAGGTGAGAATTAAAGTCATAAATTAGTAATTTGACTGTTTTTAGAAATGCACTTGCATAAAAAAATGTAGTAAAAAAAATGGGACCTATACATATAAAGCTAAAGATCATGTTCGACACAAATTGGACAAATGTCAACGTTTTAACAAGAAAATTGTTAGTGCAACTGACTTTTTTGTTTACTATTGTTTAATTGTTCTTTGTAAAGGTGATGAAATTTTCAAGTGCTAAGAATATTTTTTTTAAACCTCGGAACAAAATTGTTCTGAAAAATTCAAATAATATGAACTTCAAATAATATGAACATATAATATGAAATAATATTCAGCATGACTTGGCCTACTGCAATGATTAAGGTTCCTTCTAAATTTGAATGTTGTAAATTTGAATGTTGTAAGTTTGAATGCATTTGGACCGTTTTAGAACATTAACGTGTAGCTTAGATGACGTATATTACATTTAAATAAGGACTAATTTATGTAGAATATTGGTGCATGTGACTGATGTTTGTGGCCATTCTGCGCGAGAGGCTGTGTTTGTCAGGAGCAGGATAATCGCGCGAGCTGCGTGTGTAACAGGATTGCTCGGGGCTTTGACGGAGGATGGATTGGATACCGACTAACGGGTAAACCCTTCCCCCGCACGAAAGCATCATCCCCGGGGGAGGCGACCTGGAGGTCACAGCGCTGGGGAACGCGCTTGAAGAGCTCGGGAACGTGCTCAGAGTCCTATAGGCTAGCTATTCAAAGACGAACGATTCGTGCTTTAACAAAATTGGGGAATAGAGTTCGTATAATAAGTCTAGTATAAAATATAAAGGGATGGAAAAGTATAGTAAAAATAAAAAATAGTAAATATAGCCTAATTAAATGTTACTAACACTATTAAAAAATATCATATTCAGTTCTGTTTCCAAAGAGATCCAGATAAGTTCTATGATGTCTGATATTTTGGTCAAAATGGTGTTTTTGTCAAATAAAAGTAGTAGAAGTCCAGTTGTAGCCTACGGTGGTATTTTTGGATGGAGTTCTAAATAACGTTGAATAAATTCTTTATAATCTCATTGATCTGGATCTTCCAAGCAAGTTTTCTAAATTATTATTATTAATTAATCCAATAAGTAGCCTATTGATCAGTAATATGATACCCAAATTCAATCAAAAACAGACACTATTTGAAAACTGTAACAATTTTGAAGAGATAATAAACGACAACGATAATGTTATCTACTTATAAGAAAGAGACATTGCGTCTTTGAGAACAGCGCTCAGATATGTGAGGATGTAATGTATTGATTTGATGTTGTGTTCAGTTTGACATATATATTTAAATCTCCCGCATCCCCTAAAATGATTCCCGAAATAAAAAGTCCATTAATCAAAGAAAAAGCTGAAGAAGAAAAGAAGCAAGGTACTTAGATTACGAAACAAGACAGGGCCCAGTAGCGAACCCTGCAGCATCCCAGGGTTAGAATTCTCCAGCTGACACAAACGCTCCCCATTCATTACAATAGAAATAAATAAGAGGCGAGTTTGGTGGGCTTTTGTATTGTTGTTTAATCTGATCTCTTCAAGGCCGCCCTTACCTTCCCCCATGCAGCCTTCATTTAATACATACATGGGGTCTCTCTCTCCCCCCGTCCCACCCTCTCCAGCTCTCCATTGTGTTCTGTGCCCGAGGCGCTGTGCTCCGCGTTTTCTCGCGGAAAAAATAGACAGAGGAAGAGAAAGAGACGAGCCACTCATCAGCGCTGGTGTTAATGTCCACTCACCGAGACAGTACTGTGACTGTTATTCAGCTATTCAGAATACATTCAAATAATATTTTTAAAAAACAATGAAAAATGAAAAATACGATAATTACTAGAATAAATAAAAAAATAATCTTTAAAGTGGGAAATGATTGAAAACAGAAGTGTTTGACTGAATTAAGTAGTTAATTGATAATTCTTTTAATAATAATAATAATATTAATAAACACGTTTTTTTTAAACTAGCCGAAATTGTAAAAAACTGAAATTATGCCTTTTAGCTTGGTAAAATGTTTTAAAATTGTAACTTAAAACATATAAATAAATACATTTCTGTTTATATATAGCAATAATATAATTATTTTTAAATAATACTATAATAGTTATAATTTTCGCATTTTTAATATCACATGTTTATTGAGAGATACGTTTAGGTCACATGGAGTAACCTTAAAAAAAATTAAAATATAGGCAATGTATGATTCATAAATATATTAAAACAAATGGTTGAGAACTTTTTTTGATGAAGATGATGATGATAATCATAATAATTAATTATGAATAAATAATTCACATGCTCTGATGGATGTCACGGAACTGCGTTATGTGTGTCGGCAGTGTCCCGTTGGGTGGGCCGATCGCTGGGTCACTCTAATTGTCGGTTATTGAATTTCCTAATGGAATGTAAAAATCAGAGGAGGCGTGTCACGTGGTCGCGCTCGGCAGTCAGAGCGGCGGCGCGCTCCAGACGGGACGGGAAACGAATTGCTTTCGAAGCGATCGTGTTCAATGCATTATGATTTTGGTGATTTTCTGAGTTGGTTATTGACTGAAAGAGCAAATGATGTGTTTTCTGAACGTAGCCTATATTAGAAAGTTAATTTCAGTATCCTGTAACACGCTAACTATAATTTTTCTAATGCTTTTATAATTATATAGGAATTGCATGTTTATAAGTATATATGTATGCATGCAGCTTTTATGTCATTGATTGAAATAACACATGCACTCAAAATATTAATATACATTTCAGTTGTGCATCAACTATTTATGCCCTACTTTTGAAAAGTAGAATGCCATAATTTTACCATATGCAGCAGTACCCTATATTTAGCTAATTGCCAAACACATCCTCAATGTCTGATTCATCATTAGTAGAATCTGATGATCGGCCTGCATCCCACCCATGGATGCATGCTGCATTTTCCTTTAATTTCAACCCAGACTTTATATTCAATATATTACTCTTTGACCTAGTGGTTTATTTTAAATATCAAGTGTCATATAATGCTTCTCTGCTGAACGTGTTGGAGGTCTGCGTTAGGATCATCTCACAGGGGCTGGGACATGAAACGAGCGTTCAGTGACGGATCAAGAGCTCCTCCAAGTGGACAACGAGGATATTACGAGAAAACGTGGTTTAAAAGTCCCGCAGTGAAAGCCGAGGCGCTGCAGACACGTCATGACGCACGACGTCACGCGGTAGGCTCGGGTCACGTGACCGGTATTGCGAGGAAGCGGAGTCCGTCAGAAAAAATCCTCCCGAGATGAATCGAGCAATTATTAACACGGTGTTTGCGCTGTTATGCCTTTTATCAGGTAAATTGACGTTATACTTTATCTTGTAGATGTACGTGGTTTTATTTTGCCGGGTCGTTGTGTTTTCAGCGATTGTTTAATGAGATAATGGCGACTGGAGTGAGGTGCCATAATCCGCGGTCATGTAAATCAGTCCAATAGCTCTCGTTTATACAATTAAAATTAATGTAGTCCAAATAATCTACGTGCCTTTGCTACGATATTGTGTTTATGCTGCTTTATGCTGTTAAGTAGAAATGGTTTTGTTACTAAATGTTGATCGTGAATGAGGAAGCCCTAGCAGGTCATGTGACAGTCATGTTTCACATTGTTGATCAGGATTATGGTTATGATACTATTATTGTGGTTTTTAAACTGATCATTGTGATAGTAACAAGTGATTTCAAAGCTTTTACATGTATGATTATGATGATTAAGTGTGATTATTCTCGTGCAACCTGAAATTTGAAATGCATTTATATTATGTAGGAATACCCAATTTATACTGTGGAAAAAAAATCATATTATAATTGTAATTCGTTTGTTTTTTTGTTGTTGTTTTTTTTGGTCACGTTATATTATATTTCTTCTTGTCTGCTCACTATAGGACATACTGATATATTTATTTGTATAAAAATATTTATTTCTTTTAACCATTTTAAAAACGTATTATAGTCTAATTTTTATTTTGTTATTTGGTTAAATCGTATTTTTATTTTTAATGCATTTTGTACATGTTTTTTTTTCCTGCAAACTTTTCCACACATCTCAAAATTTCTGAATGTCATTGCATTAGACTTTAAAATGTCGAAGCAAGTGTGACTTATTGCAAAGAAAGATTGTGAGAATATATCTGCATTGTTTCCTGTTTTATTTTTTCCTCAGGTGTTTTGGGTGACAGTTTGACTGTTTTGCGCAGCCCGCAGTACGTCACCTTTCGGGATGGACAGTGGCCCATATCAGGAGAAAAGATCCCTGATCTAGTCGCCCTGACCATGGGCTTCTCCGTGCATGAGGTGTGACATCTATTTAGTCCTGTAATGGCACATGTCATGTCTTCATGGAAACTCTGTAGTAAGCTTGTGGTTTTATTTGTAGGATCTTGATTGGCCTGGTCTGGCTGCCGGTTCGCTGTTCCAACGTCCGCGAGCAAATGCTCTGATCGTCGTGCGTGGCTTGGACAGCCTCGACTTTCCGAAAAACATTTCCTCTTACCCCCTCGAAAATGTGAGTAATGCATTCTCACATGCATCAGTTATTTTAGGTTCTGTGGTGCATGCACGCATAAGCAGGTTTTTGTCTCGCACTTTCTTGCTTTTATGTCTTTGATTCAACGTGTAGATTGTCATTTTGACCTTTAAAAGAACGAGTGACGTTAAATAACTCCCCTTAGACCCTGAAAACAGAAAGAAATAAAGTTCAACAGCTAATTTTTAAGTTCCAGAAAATGAGGATGTTTTAGGATTGATTAACCGTGGAGATTCCCTGCAAGACTTCCCTTATTTTGTGTCATGAGACTGACGGCACCTTGTTGTCGGTCTGTCTGTCTCTCTGTCTGGTTTCAGCCGGTTCCCTTCACCCTGGACAGTGTGGCAAACACGGTGCACACTCTGTTTGCTGACAGCACGCCTGTGGTCTTGCAGCTCGCCCCAAGTGAGGAGGTGTGACTTCAATTTCTTGACATGCATGTGCTCTGCAGATAAAGATGTCCCCGAAAATCACTTGAAATCTGATGCAATAAAATGCAAAAGGAAATTTTTTGTTTTGTTTTTGTTTGTCAAATGTTAATTAAAGGCTTGTGTGTATATATATATATATATATATATTACAGTACTATTAGATACTCATTTGCCTAATTATGTCTTAACTATTATTCCTTTTGTTCTTTTTATTTGTTTTATGCCTTGTTTTAATTCTTGTGTGCTGATATGGCACTAAATGTTAATTGTTAATTAAAAAATACATTAAAACTATTAAATAATAATGAGATTATATGTAGTTTGTAGTTAGTACATAGAGAAACCACTGTCTTGATTGTGTGTTTCAGAGGCTGTATATGATGGGAATGGCCAACACCGTGTTCGAGGACCTGCCCGTGACCCTGCAGCAGATCCGAGGACGGCTGTCCCAGGACGGATCCGTCCTCACGTCCCTTCCTCTCATCTCTCTCAGTCGTAATAACGAGGTGAAGATATGGTCACCTAACACGTGTGGCAATAAAAGCCAATAACACAAATTAGTGGTTTAGTGAACCACAAATCTGAGGCCGACTTTGTCCATGAATAAGTCATTCAAATGTCTGTTATTTATGTGTACTCATTTATGCAATGCTCACACACTTTTTACAGATGTGGACTGTTTTTCGGTCATGGTAGGAAGTGGATTTTAGCTTGCCGAAATAATCGACATGTGAAAGTAGTTGTTACAAATAGAAACCATTGTTCAGTAGATCCATGGTGGTTTTAGTTTCCCCTCCTGAACTAGACGCTGGTCTAGATAAACTGGTTGTAATGTGTTCGGTGTGTTTCAGGCCGATCTTCTGTTCCTCTCGGAGGTTCAGGTGCTGTACGACATCTCAGCTCTGGTGAGGTTTTATGTTCTTTTTGATATTAATTTATTTTTAATCTAGCCTTAATGCTTGCATCTGCTTGTTTGGCTCATGCATTTCATAAATGTATATAAAATTCGTGTTTCATTCTTAATCTTCTTAAAAAAAATAACTATATCAAATGTCTGTAATCAGATTAAATTGCTGTGGCGAGGGTCAAAACATAAAAAGAATTGTCCTTTTCCACCGATCATTTAAACCGCATCGATTGTGTGATATTAAAGTATTTTGTCACAGTTGCAGAAACACAAGCATCTGGCCAAAGACCCGGCTCCTGACCTGTACTCTCTGGAGCTGGCGGGGTTAGAGGAGATCGTCCGGCGCTACGGCCGAGACTCCCCTCAGTTCACCGACGCCACCAGAATCCTGACGTCTGCTCTGCAGAAGGTAACCAGTCTGTGTCTGTGCTTAGATCATCTTCATTTTATCAGCTGTTATTCATTTAGTCTTGTCAACTTTTAGTGTTTATCATATGTAGTCAACTCGACCTGTTTTAGTCAACTAAATGGTTTAGTTTAGCTTTCACCTTACTGTATAATGGTTAAAATGATGGGAAAAGGGGAAAAAGTATTTTGTCATTTGGGAAATTTATTTGAACATTTCATCAGGAGTTGCTCTTTCACCACTAAGCACAGATCAATAGGATATCGACTCGTATGCATGGTTTAGACCTCATCTAACGTTAGCGTATAATAGGATATCAATTAGAGGCTGAATAAACTCCAAAGATCTCAGAGATATACTTGCCCTGTCTAGTGTCTACATTATGGAAACTGGCTTAACAAAAATCTACTCCCAAATAATAAAACAGAGGTATTCCTAATAGTAATTCCAAATTGCATTAATGTTTCTCTTTTAAAACAACGACAAAAAAAAAACCGCATTGCCGCACAGAGGTTGCGTAAGTAACGTCACAATCCACAATCCGCAAACCACTGACTTTAACAAAAAATGTAACGTTTTTGTTTGTTTTTTAACTACATTTTAGTCTTGTTTTTTTCATCAACAATATTTTTCTTCGTTTAGTCTCTGTTATCAATTAACGACATAATTATGTTTACGTCATCGTCTCGTTTTCATCAGGGAAAAAACCTTGTTGACAAACATTTTTCGTCATAGTTTTCGTTAACAAAATTAACACTAGCTGTGTTAACTTACTGTTTACTAAAACATTAAATTTACATTACTTTAAATAAAATAAATGTGTATTGAAAAAAAATCAAATATACAAAAAAAGTCTTTGTTTTAGTTAATGAAATTAATACTAGCTGTAGCGCTCTTATTTACTAAACATTAAATTTGTTACTTTAATTTTTTTTTTTATTGAAATAAAATAATTATATTTCAAGTTGTTTTCAAGGCAACATTTCTCATTATCACAATGAATATTACAATAATTACAGAATTAATGTTATTTAAGATTTTTATATAGATGTCATTTGTTGCTAAAATGTTCTATTAGAAATAAGTCGATTTTTGTGTGATTTGTGACAGATATTTCCAAGATAAGATTAAAGAAATGATGCCTAAAAATGTATTTTTTTTTTTTGCATCTACACTTTTAACCAAAAAAAAGGTAATATGCTTTGTTGTTCACTTTATTTTCTTTTTAAATTTAAGCTGAAATATGACACATTTATAATTTTTTTTTTTTGCCAAAAACTTGGATTTTAAACATTACTGTGAAATCATTTAGATATCTTCACATTTATCAAATTTATCTTTAACTAGTAATGAACTTAAAATCATTATTGTTCATTAAATTTAATTGATTCATTACATGAATTTCATTATTCAATTATTACAATGTATAATCATTTTCATATATACGTTTCTATATTTAGTTCCAGCTGCAAAATATCAGTTTTTTTTAATAATACTTAATAATATATAAACAGTACTGCTGTTATTAACGCTTATATACTAAAATCTGTTTGTCTGTGCATGGATGAAGTTCGCAGACGACGTCGCCAGTGTCTACGCAAACAACGCGGTTGTAGAAGTCGTGACTGTGAAGACGTTCGAAGCCCCTCTGACCAGGAAGTCACGCTCCATCCTCGAGTCCAAGCAGATCGTAAGTTAATCGCAATAAGCTTTTCCATAAGCAAATGTTTACTTTAATTAAGAATAACTTCATGTTGGGTCAGGTCCACATTTCCAGTCTTATTCTTATTTGTCAGGGTACGAGAAGAAAGAATCGAATCAAGACCATTTCTGTAAGACATTTTACTAGTGTAGCCAGTAGTGGTTGTATAGCAAGCTCTAGTATGTGTTTAATTAATTTTTAGAAATGGTAGCATATAGTTTTATCGTAGCGACCCTCACCTGCTTTTTTTGTTCCAAAACAAAAAGTTGGTTACAGTACAGTAGAAACCTCCTTCGCTGACCTGCTTTTGAACGTTGACCTATATTTAACCCTAGCGTGTGGTTGTTTCAGAGTAACCCAGGCAGCCCTTACAACCTGGCCTACAAGTACGACTACAATTACGCCGTGGTCTTTAACATTGTCCTGTGGCTGATGATCGTCTTAGCTTTATCCGTCATCGTGATCTCCTACAACCTCTGGAACATGGATCCCGGATACGACAGCATCATCTACAGGATGACCAATCAGAAGATCCGAATGGACTGATGTCATCCACCGCATCACATTCCATTTCGTGTGTTGCATTCCGAATGCGTTTTATTGTTTTGATGTGTGCACCACAGTATTTGCTTGTATAAATGCTTCAATCAAACACAGATATATCGATTATTTATTGATGGAGAAATACTAATTCCGAGCGACGTTTCTTAACCGTAGATTTGCATAATGTGAATCTACTGAACAGGAAGATCTGGTGTTAGGATGTGAAGAATTGAAATCGAACTCTATTTATTGTTTGTCGTTCACTTCATTGTGCTGTTATCCTTCCTGAATACTAGATATGGTGGATTCGTTCCATTGCCGTGTACATTTAATTTAATAAACGTCGTTTTCGTTGAATATAACTATACAGTAGAAAATAATGACTGTTTGTTGTGTACAAGGCCGTAACCATTTCTTCAGCATTGAGCATTTTTAATAAGGTATAGGAATAGAACGGTCAAAGAAATGCTAAATCTAATTCTAGTAGGAAAGGAATCATTTGTAACTAAAGCATGCACACTTTCATTAATTTGTATGGCGAATATGGCGAAAACGCAAACCTTTCTTGTCTGATCAAGCTCAGTTTCAGGAATGACATGAATCATGTAAAAGATACAAAAATGGCCATATTTTGCGTTATTGCATCACGGGACATTACCGCCTACTCTGATTTGATTGGTCAAGACTTGTATTAATCATTTTGACACTGACAACAGCATTTAGACTGATTTCCCTCGATGTCTATGGTGGTTACAGCCCTGGTTGTGTATAGATGTTGTGCAAAAATGTACAAATGTCAAATAAAAAACTCTTAAAATGTGTTTGAGTACAAGTGTATGTTACAACACTTTAATGAAGAAAACAATTCTCCTGAAACATTAAACATTGCATTGCAGCAATCCTTTAACTCCTGACCTTTTAACTAGATTTTTATCTTGCATGTTATTCTCGACTTGTTCTTCAGAAACAGGAAGTGGCACATTTACCAATCTGTGCATGATACAAACATGGTAAAAGAGTCACTGTTGTAAGCGTCTATGTGTTATGTAAATCAATGTTTTTGCACTTTTATTCAAGGTCGTCCACTAGGAAATAGTGGCTTTCTGATTTAGTGTGATGTTTTTTGGGGTAATTGTGAGCTGGTTAGATTTGAGAGGGCAGATAAACACCAACTAAATCATCCAATAAACCAGCATGGATAACCACATTAAACCTATAACAATCATTTAGCATCTTTGTTTCTCAAAACCAAATAATTTACTTTACAATAAACTAATTATACTTGTTTACATGAGTTAATTAATTACTTAGCGTTAATGAACACCAATGTCTACAGTATTTACTAATCTGGGTTTATTTTAATTCATAAATATACTGATACTGTTGATATACGTTAATTTGAAATGTTAACAATGTATTTGTATGTGTAGAATTAGCATTAGCATTAGTATTTTCCATTGTAATGCAATGTAACATATTGAACCTTATAGTAAACTGTAACCACATCGATCTAGATTGATCTGTTAACATGTTTTATAAAGTACTTGGTAGCAGCACAGAACAAAATGGTGTATTTTATAAATAAGAAAGTAACATGGTTTCATTCAAACAGCAATGGAAACACTGAGGGAAAAGGTGTAGGCTCACAGAAGGTGTTAAACCAACACATTAACAGTTTGTTGACTGCAAGATGTGCTGATCTCTGCTCATGATTGTGTAGGATGTGGCTTTGGATTCTGAAGAAGTTCGTAAGTGCTGTTTAGCTGAATGGGATTTTCTCTGGAATTTGTGGACGGCTCGATTTCGGAATACTACGAGAAACAATAACAAAGAAATTAGCCACTTTATAAACCTCCTCTTCACCACACATATGAACAAGTTTGGTTGATTTTGTCAAACATTTGTGAAATCGTTGAGCATCCAGAAGCTATTTTAGATGTTTTGCGAAACTATGAGTTGTAAACTCTGAAGAATTATATATTTCACCATCGTTTCACAACTAATGAGTTTCGAAACACCTTTAGCAAGTTGAGAAACACTAGAAAGAACTTTAGTTGTTGCTCGGAAATATCACTGTACTATTTCATACTATGAACAGAAATGGTGACTGAATCATTCAGTAATATAAGTCTTACCTCTACAGAGTTGAAGTCCTCAAGCGACACTGGTTTGACAATCTGGGGTCGACTTTTTCTTGGCTTCTTAAGTTTGAGTATTAACAGACCTGAGGTAACGCGATACATTACAGTTATCGTCATGAATATAATACACATGCATAATAAAGCAATACTTCAGTAGGTTACAAAGAAACTCTTCATAAAGGAATACACTTAATTTAAATGAAACTGAGGAGATTAATTTGAATTTTTGATAATGTTTTATGCACTTTCAACTTGCTCTCACCTGTTAGTGCAATAATCAGCACAGCGTTCAACACGAAGGATGCAATGGTCAGAATCTTATCAAAATTGGGTTCTGTTTTACAATATGGTTGAATATTATTGTTGTATTCTGTTTTATTTTGGTCATGCACAGATTCTGGTTAAATAGAAGAATTGTATCAGTTTTGTGCTTTTAGTGCAAATATAATTAAAACCTCTGATAAAGGTAAAAACACATTTCAGTAACACCAATAAATTTTAGTTATAAACTTAGTATATGCTAATAACACTCGATGTGTTAATCGTAAATGTAATTTAGAAATACTTACCAGTGGTGTAAAGTCTGGTGCCATTGCTGATCTGTAGAGTTGTGCCTGGTTTTGCACAATAATATATTCCTATTTCATTGATAGTTATGTTCCTAATAAATAAACGGCTCAAAATAAGTGATGAATATTTGTCTTTCAGTCTTTTAACTTGTAATTTAAATGATGTAGAATCTGATGAGTAAGTCCGCAGTATCTGCACTGGTGAATCTGTCAGTTTTTGGAAAATCCAATATATATCTTTGATATCAATCTGACAGTCTAAAGTCACATTTTCTCCTAGATTCACCCGTTTAACAATTAAACTCCCTGTAGTTTGACACCACACCAGTGGAACTGTGAAGGTAAAACACAAAACTCTTGAAATCCATCTTGAAAACTATTCAGTCATGTGAAGATTACTTTGAAATTACACTGAGAAACTTACAGAGGAGTAAAAGCTGCGCCGTCCTCATTCTGTGGTTGTTTTGCTCATATGCAGTTAGGTGGGTAACTTACACGAGTCTGAGCGGAAATTCTACCACATATATACAGAAAAAAAATCAAGAGGAAACCACCAGACACCCTTGAATAGAGGAAGCTGAACTTGCACTGACCAGACTGTTTACTGCTATATTAAAGCATTTAAGAAGTAGGTGAAAGTGCATGAGATAAAGTGTCTGATTTGGTAAAGTAACTTCAACTGTCTATAGGTTTTACTTTTGATTCATTAATTTGCTATATTAGCTGCTGAGCTAGGTCTAATTTTGAAGCTGTTGTTTTCCAAGCAACACTTCAGGCCAAACTTGTAAGCTGATGTGGTGTTTCCAGACAGTTCCGGCATGTGGTTTTGCTGACCTGGTTTCAAGTGAGCAAGTGTGGATTTCAGACATGTCTGTACTGAACAAGTGTAAGTATGCTAGTCTTTTTAGCCGCCATTTTTTTTCATACGGCCTCTGGGACTTGGATACAGATAACACTCTGATTAGAAAAGAACATCTGGCAATGTTCTCTTAAAGTTAGGATTCTTGTAGTGACATTTATAGAATGTTCATTCAAAGTTGTTCTAAAATAATGTTCTAAAAACGTTAGCATAAAAATGCTGTTTATACATCATTCGTAGAACATTTTTGTAAAGTTTTAGTTGGAGGTTAGTTTAGTTAGTTGGGGAAACAATACAACGCTCAATATGGCTGCTCAATCGCAGGAAGCCACGCCTTCTGAATGAAAGAGCCAATCGCTGATCAGTGAAGTCAGTGCATCACTGCAGCTGTCGTTATCGTCCAGGTTGCTCTTAGGACTGTGCATGTGCACTGACTGATGTAGCCTGAGAAATACGCTTTTTATAACGCTATTTGAGCAAAAGTAACAACATTTATGACACAGTTGTTGTCAGATTTCTTTGGAGATTTCAGATATGAAATTTAATCGTAAGCTTAGTGAACAGTTTTGGAGAATTTGATGTTTCCCCATTCGAAGAGACAGGAGCTGCACTTGTATGCCTGAGAGGCGTTTCAAAGATGGCCACCGAGTGACATGACTTGTCTTAAAGAGACTTTGGAGTCGCTAGAGGAGGACTTTGTTCACCCTCCGAAGCCGTGTGAGACTCTTTTTTTTACAGAAGGGCTCTTTTTATTTCACTTCTTTTGGACTGAAGCAAAGCAACACCCAATGACTGCAATGATAGAGCTTGAAAGATCAAAGACAATTTTTTATATAACCCCTACTGGATTCGTCTGAAAGAAGAAAGTCATATGCACCTAGGATACATCGGGGGTGAAACGCAGCCTAATTTTAATTTTGGGGTGAACTAACCCTTTAAGTTTGTTACAAAGGTAAGCCTTCTGGATTTATAAGGTTGACCAACCTTAAGATTTAATCAACTTCACCTCAAATAACAGTTACCAGTTTAACAGATTCGACTAAAGAAATAATATAAATGTATATACTGCCACAGAAATAGGTTATATACAAAATAGATGGACACAAAACAATAGTTTATAAGGGCATTAGCCTACTCAAAAGCCTCAAAACCGAACTTGTGTAATTCAATAAAACTTGGTGCATTGAATCTGAAAAACATGAGGGGATTTTTAACACGTTTATTAATTGTAGTTTAATATATTTTATTGATAAATATCCAGTCTGAGTGAAGTTTACTTGTGCTACTTAAATCAGCAGATAGAGGGCACTATTTAAAGTCTGTTTGTATACATGTAAACAAACCTATATAAAAGATATCCAAGTCGAAAAAACATGAAGGTATTTTTCAGTTAGTAAGCAGCCCTTGTTTTATTATTTTTTTAAAACTTTTTACTTATCAAGGGAAGAACAAAGAGAGAAACTATTCTGAAAAGTGCTTGGGAATTTTGCATTAGCCAACTCCGCAAACGTCAATCCAAGGATATTATACCTTTATTATTTAGGAGAATAAATAATAATTAATAATACATTTCTATTAGACTGTATGGTTTACACTTGATTATGTTTGTGTAGGTTTCATTTTGGGATTTTTGAAATGGAACGAAAATGAAACTCCACTTCAGAAAACTACAGAAGGGTGTTAGTTATATTTATATAGGCTCTTACATAAGAGATACTGTACAGTAGTTTCTGATGTGAAAGGTTTTCACTATCAGAACAGTTTCTGGAAAGCCCAATAAATGTCTTTTCCATCAATCTGACAAGTTAAATTTTCTGCTAAATTCACACGATTAACAGTTGAACTCTCTGTGAACACACCAGCAGCAGACGTGTGAAGAGACACAGATTTCTTAGATTTATTTAATCAAGACAAAATCATTCAAATCATAAAAACTGAGTGACATAAACACACCAAAGAGTAAAAGCTGCATCGCCCTCATTCTGTGGTTATATAAATGATGTGCATTATAATAACGCAGGCCAAACTGAGCAGAAATGCTTCTGCAGAATAAAAGAGGAAACCAGCAAGAACACTTAGCAATGAAGTGTAAGAGATGTGAAGATTATTAAAGGCCCATGCACTGATGTTTTCTACAAGGTGTGACTCTTTACACAAACTTGACATTTAACCAAACCAGACCTGAAGTCAACTAACCCACAGCTGTGAGAAAACAGATTCTGAGCAGACGACTGCAACAAGACAATGAAAAACAGTGCATTAATACATTCAGCAAAGAGAAACCAGAAGACTTACTGCAGTTTAATTGATACATATAGATTTTAATGTAATGTAATCCTCATCTCATGAATTTACAAACTGGATTATAACACCACACACACACACACACATTTTAGAGCAAACAGAGCTTTTAAATCTGCTCATTATATACTACAGTAAACACATTCAAATGAAATGGTAACATTTTACAATGTTTTCATTAGTTCATGTTAGTTCATGTATTAACTAACATGTACAAACAATGAACAATACATTTATTACAATCATTCATCTTTGTTAATATTAGTTAAGAAAAATACAGTCATCCATTGTTAGTTCATGCTAATTCACAGTGTAAAACTTTTGCATTAGTAAATGCATTAGTAAATGTTGAGATTAACATTAACTAAGAATAAGAAATTCTGTAGAAGTATTGTTTATGCTTAGTTCATTCAATAATGTTAACTAATGAACCTTACTGTAAAGTGTTACCCATTAAATGTCTAAAAAACCAAGCTTTACAAATATTTGGAGTCATGGCTGCTGAAAATTCCAAAATGTATTATATTTTAGAAAATAATTTTATAAGCAAATTATTTTTTTATATATAAAAATTACAACAGGGATCAGTTATTTTAACTGATAATAGTTAATAAATTTCCGTTTTTTTTTTTTTTTTTTTACTTTTTTTTTAAAAATAAAACTAAATTAATAAATAAAATCCCCAAACTTTTGAATGGTACTACAAATATATTGCTTTTTGCCATTTTAAATCATTATGTGTTTATATTACAGAATCAAAGAATACATTCATTCAAACACATACAACTTCAGATTTTATTTATAAGACTATAAAGACAAATAAAAGCTGTTTTATTCATTACATTCATGTTTAGGTAACAGACATCAGTCAATCTGAAACAAACAACAATCAAGCTAACAATATTGTTTAACAAAATATATTTCTATATGATTTACTCTTAAATGTGTTTTGCTTTTGAAAGGGGCACAACATTTTTGTTGGTTGTTTGATAGACATAACTCCACTTCAGAAAACTCCAAAACAAAAGATAAATTAGCTTCTAATATCAACGTAGAAAGATTTTTCTTTATTTTAACACCTCTTCACCATCTTGACCTGGAAAAGCTGATCTTGACATTGTTGGTGTCTGTTCACACTTGAAGTTTGATCTAGAATAGACCCAAAACAGCATCGACAATTATGATTTAAATATTATAAAATGCAGCACTAAAGGAATTTAGCACCAAGTAATACACAAACATTCAAAGTATTATAATCATATTATTATTATGTTATCTCACATATTACTGCAGAAAATATCACAGTGGCCAATGTTGTGAATGATTGTTCACTTCACAGTTGATTCTGATCTTGAGCAACTCAAGAACAAAAAATACAAGTGTTTAGAGTTTAGAAATTTCAAAGATGCATCAATGTTACATAGACCTCTGATAGAAAGAAATGATAACACACACACTAGAAACACTAAACTTATAAGCCTGGTTTCACAAACAGGGCTTAGCTTAAGCCAGGACTAGGCCTTAGTTAAATTAAGATTTAAGCAACTTTTACAAAAATGCCTTAGAAGGAAACATCTTGACACAAAACAATGACACTGACATATTTTAAGAGATTTCAGAGCGAGATATTTTCAGTTGAGACAGCTCAAACATGTATTTTAGACTGAAAACATATAGCGACTAATGCTGCTATAAATGTTAAGCATACATAAGAGTTAGTTGATACATGTGGTACATTAGTGACATATAACTTTTGATTATGTAATGATGAATTATTACAAAACACATGCAGAGTCTATGCAGAGTCAAGAAGCTCTCGGATTTCATCAAAAATATCATAATTTGAGTTCTGAAGATGAACGGAGGGTGAGTAGTTAATGACAGAACTTTCATTTTTGTGTGAAATATCCTTTTAAGGAAGGATCATGTAAGTCATCTAAACTTAAAGGAGCATTTGTTGTTTTGAAAGATATTTTCTAAGTACATTCATATTTCAAATTTAATGACACACACACAAAAAAGTTTCAAATCCAGTTCATCTGGAGGTTACCCAATTGCGAATCATCCAGAGTCTTTATTTTCAGACGCTACGTGATGGAACTGAATTGCACCACTTCTCCCAAAAGGACATTTGTCTTGGACTGACTCATTAAAAAAATATATATATCTTGATAAATTTTCTCTTTTAAGCTTCTAGTTTATTTATAAAGTGCATCAAGAAGTGGGTACAATTATTAAGTTTCTATATTAATTAGAAAAAAATGGTCTCTTACATTTTATAATTACATTTCTATTTTGACTTACTAAATTTTAATGAAAAAAATACTTGTTCTCAGTCAGTATAATCTATCTGTTCCCTGTAGATTATTGCTTTTATTGATCAGTTTTGTTTCCCATGTGTTTGTTAATTTGGTCGGGAATGAGTAAAGACAGCAACCATTACCAGAAAGTTACTATTAATATTATTTTTATTAGTCTGCAGAATATGACATGACATCATTTCCAATAGTAAAGTTTTTGGAAACTTGTTTGTGTGTGTGTGTGTGTTAGATTTTATAAAATTAAAAATAGCAATTATGAACTGAAGGTAAGATGCATATTTGGGCATCATGTTTTCAAAATGAAGCATCACTTACAGTAAATTAATCAGGTTGAGCTTGTTTCATTTCAGTGAGTCATTTGGTTAATTTGATATTGCTGATATTGATGATTACACGTTCAACAAACTCACTTCACTCCTCTGTAAGTTTATTTCTGTGTGATTCAGTCTTGATCTGAATGATCTGTTTGTGAATAAAACCACAGAAGCTTTCGCGGATCAACGGCTGGGTTTAGGTGAGAATGAGGCTTTACCTGTGAGTTTAAATGTAAAGCTGCTATTTGGTTTTTGATTAAACTACCAGCTCGTCCAGAGATGATACTGCACTTAGTAGATGATACTTAGCAAAACATTTTTTTTTATTATTTTTTTTTTATAACTGGTAATCCTTTCAAAGAAAATACGTTAAATTTTGCATTAATACTAATATTAATAATAACAATCCCAAATAGATACATTTGTTGCAGCTTATCTCTTACCATCACTGATCTCTAGAATGTAGCCTGTTTTTATACAGTAATAAATTCATTAATCATCAACAGTGACAATTATTGCTTACTAATTGGCTTCTGTGTCCCTCTAAATATATTTGCTGTGGGATTTTTCATCATAAATCAGATCATCAAGTTGTCAGTATCATTACTGGATGAGCACTTTGTTTCTAGTATTCGTTTTTAGTATTTATGTTATTTATTTATTTATTTTTGCGTATGGATTACAATTAACACCGTTTTACTATGGTTAACGTAGCAAAACCATGGTTTAACTATATTAACCATGTTTGCTTTCATATATATATATATATATATATATATATATATATACATTTTTTTTTTTTTTTGCTGTAAAACAATGGTAAATTTTCGTAAGCGAAGAGCTAATTAAATTATATGCATCATCACGGGGGGATATTTAATTAGCTTTTTTCTGCTTGAATTAACTATTTTTAAGCTATGAATATTAACGTGTTACAAGTTAATGTGTCTTGTATATTTGTTTTTAAATGTTTAATACATTTTCATACGTTATTGACAACCAACCGCTCCTGCGTAAACACGAAGGACTCTTAATTTGTCGCTCTCTTCCGCCTTGCTGTCCGTGAAACCCGAGCGACTTCCGCTTGCAGTGTCAAATATGGCCACGTCCAGACTAGAGACTAATTTTATCAGGTTATTATCGCGCTGTGAGTCTTTAGCTTCAGAGAGTAGAAATGAGACAGAATGGAGACTCGAGAAGGTAATGTAATAACGACGCTGCATTTTACGTTTACTTCTGTTCTTTATATTTTTGCACAAGAGAATATTCTGCATGATACAACAAATATTGCCAGCGTCATATGCAGTAAAATACGTGTGTGTATATATGTGTACACACACATACATTCATTCAGTCAGTGTCTTATTTGCTTTCTGTTTTTGCTGTGGATATTTTTTGAGTGTAATGTAATATGTTCATTATAATTTTTCAGCAGGAAATCATATTTAATAGATTTACATTTGTCTTTTCAAGTACGTTGGTGCTCTTGAGGAGATGCTTGTTGCCCTTAAAAAGAGTCCCAGGTAATTTTTTTTGAAAATTACAGGCTTTTATCAATCATATCCTTAAAAAAAAAAAAAAAACATTTCAACATCTATTGATTGAAAATGAAATCCAAGAGTGATGTTGAGATAAAACGGCTGAAGGTGTTTCTCCTACAGCTGTGATAGTGATGTAGATGAAGAGTCATGATTGATTTCTGATTGTTCCCTCAGCAAACCAACAGCCGAAATCCTGACGGACTATCACCGCAAGGTGGACTTCCTCAAGGGTCTCTTAGAGGCAGACAAACTGGTCAGTCGTTATAATCACCACCTGCTCAATGACAGTAAAATGAGTCCATGATTGTGTGTAGAAACGCTTTGTTTTGTTTCTAGCCATCTCCAGCAGAGAAGTCTTTAGCCAATCAGTTTCTGGCTCCTGGACGAATGCCGACGATGTCCAGCGAGAGAACGCCGGCCAGTAAGACGGTGCACATTCAGAGCAAAGCGCGATGTGCCGGAGAAATGAGGAAGGAGCTGATGAGCACCGTACGACTCTTTCCTCTTTTCCAGTTTGTTTTTATGCTATTTCAAAATCTTTAGTGTTGTACCTTTATAAACCCAAAATTGACTGAAGCAAGAAACCTAACTGACTAGACTGCTAGAAACATCATTAAGTGTTAGTTATATGTATGATTAAAACAAAAACGAAACAAAAAAAATCACCAAAAGGTGCAAGAAAAATAAACCTAATTCAAGACATGTACAAAACTTTGATCAGTGTTATTTGAGTATTATTGGTATTATAGATTTAATTATAATATTTGAAATATCAGTTTTCATTTAATTCATTTTTAATAGTTAATTTTTATACATATATATATATATATATATATATATATATATATATATATATATATATATATATATATATATATATAGTTCTTTTAGTACTTAAACTAAATGAACATGAGATGTACTGCTCTGGCAACTAACTAAAATAAAGTAGATTAAACAGAAATATAATATAGATTATATATTTATATATATATATATATATATATATATATATATATATATATATATATATATATATATATATATATATATAATTAAATTATAAATATATTGTAAATTATATTAATTATTATTTTTATTCCAGTTGACATTTACTTCATATACATATATAATTATATAGAATTTGCTTTTTTGAGACTAATATACTAATTAAGAAAATTCTTTAGCATTTTTTTTTTTACAGTGTGAAAATTTAATTTTTACAGACTCTTTATTTTGTTTTTAACAGGGTTTATCATATTCCGGTAAGTGTTATATTTGAATATTTAAATGCTTCATTTTAAGAAATGAAATGTCATACGTGAATCATTGTTGTTGTTGTTCTTCATGGCTAGGTTCACTGGAGACAGATCTCAGACACAGAAAGTAGGTGGCGCTCTCTCATTGGTGATCTGTGTGAAGGTGTCACTGATATCTACAGTATTCAGTTCTTTTCTGCTGTGTTTTCAGGAGTATTCCTGTAGATGAGCAGCAGTCTGCGGCAGAGCTGGACGCTATTCTGAAGCATCATAACAACCTGCAGGAGAAACTGGCCGATGACATGCTGAACCTCGCTCGCAACCTCAAGAACAACTCGCTCGCGGCCCAGAACATCATCAAGCAGGACAACCAGGTCTGATGCTTTCCTCTCTACACAGCTGTCAGTAATCTGCTGTCTATATATATGACGTTAAGTGCATATTTCTGACAGTAATACCCATCCTCTGACAGCAGAGAACATGTGTGTACATATTTTAATCAACAACATATTTTAATCATTCTCATTCCTGATTGACAGTCAATTCTTGTTATTGTAATACAACATTATTTTTATATTTGCTAACAATAATAATAATATTATATAATATAAATATATTGTAATTAATTAATGTAATACAGTTAATATGTATATATTATATTACATTACCATTATTATTATTATTGAGAATTATATTATACTTTATTAATAAAATAATGTTATAATTGATGTTATTGCATATTTATAATATAGTATATATTACTGTAATACAATTTTATTTTTTGCATCCAATCTAGCAAAGTGGTCACCATTTATCTGCCTCAAATTAATTATTGCTCAAAAAAATAAAACACTTTTTTTATTGAAATAATTTTAAATAATTACTATTATCATTATTATTATTTTTTTGCAAATCTAAAGAACAAAACAAATATTGTGATTTTTTTTTAATATTCTATATGTATTCTGTAAACATATTTGTATTCATTGTTTGCGCACACTTCATCTTTTTATTATTGCTAAATCTGCATATTCAAATGTATAATATTAATAATAATAATATTATTATAAAATAGTGTTATAAAAATTCAGTATTATGTTTTATTAATATAATAATAGTCTTTAACTATTATTACATTTTTTAGTGAAAATTACCACATTAATAAGCATTTATAAATGTAAAGTAGCAGCTTGAAAAGACTGGTTTATTAAAATGAATTAGTGTTATTCTTATTATTTAGCTTTCAAACATGAATGTGCTGTTACTACAGAAACATAGCATTACAAAACGGCATAGAAACTAACATGAGCTTTTTGAACTCTTAACCCTTAACACACTCCGATTAAAAGATGTCTGCTGCGTCTCACAGCAGTTAACCGGCTGTAAACCTCTCTCTTCAGACTCTCACTCAGTCTGTGCGTCAGGCCGACATGAACTTCGAGAAGCTGAAGACCGAGTCCGACCGTCTGGAACAACACGCCAAGAAATCCGTCAACTGGTTCCTGTGGCTGATGCTCATCGTGGTCTCCTTCACCTTCATCAGCATGATCCTCTTCATCAGACTGTTCCCGCGACTCAGATGATTCCAATCATCATCAGATTTATATAGAACAACAGGTTTACAAAGACACTAGCAAGTATTAATAAAGATGATTGACAGGCTCGATTATTCAGTCAGTCAATCCCGCGAACATTACCCGGATGCTATTGTTGATGTCATAACGAATTCGCGTTTTAAACGAATCCTATTTTGTTTGAATGTTCGTACGGTAAGTAGACTTTTGAACCATAGACTCTTCGTCAAGTCGTTTCAGTACGTAACCAAACGTTCCTAATACTAATTTTGAGACTGGCATTTTTTGTCTTTTTAAAGATGCGTCCAAGTTGATAAAATATTGCTTGATAAACTATATTTTGACACTATATATGAGCATTTTGAGAACAGTTTCATCCAGCTTTATCTGAGTTTCTGTTAGTGGCTTTCTCACGTACGATCGCTATAAAAATGGACCGAGCTGTTTTAAGATCCGCTTGACTTGTCCGGACTCGCCTTGGCGATCAGGAAATGTTCTGGCAAACAGCAGGAAGTATTTTTGCCCGTCGGAAGCGCAGATGGAGACTGACTTCACCACCCAGAGAGTAAATGGTCCATATTTAGCTGCTAACGTCTATTTGTGCTTGCACTTGGACGGAGAATTAAGTACTGCTCCGATATGGCTAACGTGTTTGTTAGAGTGCAGCTCTGTTGATTTTTTTTTTTTTTTCATCAGATGTGTCCGAGAGTTGTCTGTGAGCAAAATAAAGGAATATGCATTATTTTAATAAAATAATTTGCAATCTGCCTACTTGGTGTTTATTTTGTTTGAGGTTTTGAAATCCAGACACTGCATAGAAACGGCCAAAATAATGTCAAGCCTAAATCCGTTGCCTAATTGAGTTTATTTCTCACAATTCTGACTTTTTTTGAAACCATTTCAAAATCTGAATTCTGAGCGGGTAAACAGAATTTTGAATTTACAAGCCATTCCGAACATTCTTTTTTGGAACGCCGCTAATTTCAAGATTTAAATTCGAGATTCTAAATGAGGGAATTGAGTGTTTATCTTGCTATTCTGACTTTTTTTCACCCTAGGAATTGTGAGATAAAAATGTCATATGGTGACTTTCTTCATCGCAACAGTCAATAGACTATACAAAAATGACATTATGAAAAATAGGTTATTCTCATGCGTTTTCTTGGGAAATGGAAAAATGGAATGGAATTTCTCTGGAAAAATTGCTGATGTACATGGAAATTTATGCACTTTGGGATCATGTGCTTTATGACCCCTGGCGCTATTAGCTCAGCAGTCCCCTAATGCATCGTAAATCATTGTTACTCTGACACGAGACTCCTGTGGACCCAAAGGCCTAATTTTCCAAACCCAGGTTGAGCCACCTTTGAAGTAAAGCGAGCAGATAAAGCAGCCGTGAGTTTTAATTTGGCGGCTCCTGACAGGGAAAGCTGTGATCCGGCTGGAAGGTGGCAGGTTAGCTGGGGTCAAGGGATTGAAGCGACCGCTCCACCCGGCCGCGGGCCTCGGGGGGAACCCAGCAGGTGCTGCAAAGTTCCGGGAAACCACTCAAGTTCACCGAGATTAAGATAAAGCAGCCTTCTTAAGAGATCTTGAAGCGTAAACTGGAAAAGCTTTTTTTTGTTCCACATGAAGAAATGAAGGTCAGATGTGTTCAACGAATGGAAACAGACAAGTTTGTACACATATTTCACAGCTCTGATATGTATGAGTCATGTACTGAGTCAAGACGTTTTTCTGTCGGTGAATAAGTAAAGACAGTACTGTGGTGTGCTGGGGGCGGAGGGCTTGTTTTAAACCAAGCTGTTGCAACATGCCCCAGCAGGAAGAGCAGTGTGGGAAACGCTCTTCTGCTTTGATCCTCGCAGAAGGAGCTGGTATAATTACGCCGTAGGTCCTTCAGGATGGGTGGTATGGGGGATCTGCCCTTCTGTAAACACTAATGCTGAGCAACATGCAGGAAGTTGTTCAGGAAGCTGCTTGGTTACCTGGTTTCTCAATCTTTCCCCCTTGGTGGTGTGGTAAATAACCTCTTGCCTTGAGACCGTGGTGGCCATGTGTACTCATGTCACCCGGGTATATCTTGAGATCGTTTTGTTTATGGTAATGTTTAAGTAAAATTTTACATTATAGATAAAAATATATAGAAAACTGTAATAAGTTGCTAAAACCTGTTGGCATGTGCTGTGAATCAAGCCGCAAAAACAAAACAAAAAAAGCTGTTTTTCTATATTGCAACAGCTGTTTGCTAATCTTTTAAAATCATCACAACTTCTAAATGTGTTCAGACATCTTTGTTATTCCCAAAAGATGTATAGGAGATTGTTTCTTGATCAGAATTGGAGAAATTTATAGCATTAAATCCCTTGCTTCTCAATGGATCCTCTGCAGTGAATGGGTGCCGTCAGAATGAGAGTCCAAACAGCTTTTTTTAAAAAAAAAAAACAAGTAATCCTTAAGACTCCAGTCCATCAATTCTGAAGCCAAAAGCTGCAAACAAATCCATTATTAAAATGTTTGGACTTTAATCAATCTCTTCTGCTCCAAATATGAGTCCACCATCTTTTTTGGCTTCTCACATCAAAATTCACCCACATATTTGTTTAGAGCTGTTTTGAACTGCAACAGTGCTTGCATATTTCTCACCTGATTCAGATGAGGCTCATTTGAAATCGTAAACATTTTAATGGTGGATTTGTGTCTTACAGACATGCAGACTTTGGCTACACATGACATAAACTGATGGACTTTAGTAAGGTGTGGATTATTGTGATGTTTTTATCAGCTGTTTGGACTCTCATTCTGACGGCACCCATTCACCGCAGAGGATCCATTGGCTAAATTTCCCCACAATTGTTCTGATGAAGAATCAAACTCATCTACATCTTGAATGGTGGTGTGTAAATTCTCATAAAATTGTTATTTTTTGGTTAACAATTTCTTCATCAAAGAATATAAAAACAACTTACTCGATGCCAAATAACTAATATTGCTCTTTTATAAGCATGAATGAAAGCACTCATAAGTTGACGTGGCAAGTATTCAAATTCACTTTATAAGGAGTGTCTAAACAAACATTGCATTAGACATTACATCCATTCATTCTTCTAATACAGTGTCAATACCCACTGGCAATAATCTCTCGGTATTCACAAAGGGGTGTTCGTAATGAAATGGCAAATCAATATTTGCTCTGTCAATGTTTATTAATAGTCATTTGACATTTGCTTGTGTGTTTCTTTTAGTTATTGCTTAAAGGTCCTTGCACAGGTGTGGCTCGTAAATCAATAGCAGTTTTCCTTTTCCTTTCTATACATATCTGTCACACATTCATTTATTTGAATGTATTAATATCTTGCACGGGGAATGACGTGTGTGTTCAGCGTCTGACAGGTGTGTGTGTGGCTGAGTTGATAAAGCGAGACGACAGTAATCTGATCAGAGAAATCATTTTGGATTACTGATGCTGGAACTGTCAGTATATGAGCTCTTGTATAACAGATAAATTAATCACAGCTTTTAAAAGGGAGCGAGATGTTCCGTTGCTGTGAGCTTTCACAGATTAAATTGTCCAATTACATTACAGTTGTGTTTTAAATAGGTGCCGTCATGCAACACTCATTTCAATAATGACCAATGGCAAATCATTGACTTTAATGCAAGCTTGTTAGTACATTATAGTCATCATATATGAACAAATCACATTTGTGCTTTGCATCAAGTACAAGATTTTCCTCTTGCTTGAATTATATTTGAACAAATAATGTAGTATAATATAATATAATGCTTTTTAAACCTTAAAAATGTAAAAGGTTATCCATGTTTAATGTCAACTATATTCGAAAAATACATATATTTACATTCATTATTAAATCCATATAATTAAAAATGCAAAATAATTATAAAATCTCAGTTTTAATGTTAAGCTTTACATAATGCAAGACCATAATATAATATAATATATGCATTTTAAACCATAAAAAATTAAAACGATGTCCATGTTTAATGTCAACTAGACATGAAATACATATATTTATATTAATTATTAAATGGAAAAAAAAAAGTGAAATTATTATAAATTCGCAGTTTTAATGTTAAGATTTACACAATGCAAGACCATAATACAATATATTAAACTCGAACATAAAATGTGTCCTTGTAATTTGTGAACTAACAGTAAATACATAAATTCATATGATTAAAAATACAAAATTATTAAATTAAATTACATAAAATATTGCATGGATTCAGATACTAAGCCTCAAAATGAGCAGTTTTAAAGTTTCAAATACAATAGAAAGATGATAATATAATATAATATAATACAATATACTTCCATGTATCTATCAGCTATACTAGATATATTTATTTCGATTTATAATGAAATTTAATTACAAATCCAAAATGATAAAATTATTTAAAGTATATAATTTTGTAAAATGTAAAATATTGCATAGATTCAAACTTCAAGCACCAACATTCCCAATTTAAAAATTTATATTAAATATAAAATAATAAAATATAATATATGTTTGAATTTGTATTTTTAAAAGGTTGTCCATGTTATTGGTCAACTAACAATAAACACAAATATTTTTATTTATTATTAAATTCATATAACTAGAAATACTAAATAAATACTAAATCAATAGCAATTTATAATTTTAAATGTAAGCTATTGCATGGGATCATATTCCAAGTACTAGAATATAGGAGCACTTTTAACATCGATGGAAAGGCGTCAATATATTTAATGCATGACTCTTTCTCTTGATGTGGGCGTCACAGTCTCCACGCTTGACTCCATTCCATCAGCTCTGATCCGCTCCGTGTCTTCGGCTCCACCGCAGCTGACTGGCAGCACTTGTTTACTGGTGAAGATACACAGGGAGAGACGAGAGGGGAAACCGTACCGCCGACAACACGAGAGAAGTTTTTTCCCCACTTTCAGCCCATTCCCACGCCAATGAGTCCATCGAAACCGCACACCGGGGTCTTGTGGACGGAACTGCGCGGTTTTATGGGCAGCCCGGAAACGCGTTGGACGCTGGTCTGTTGATTAACGTGGAAGATTAAGACGCAACGCGGCCGTGACGCGCGTAACGTCACGCTCACACTTCGGTAGCATTGTGCTTCTGGAAGCATTGCTTTAGGGGAATATCGAGATTTGTATGGGCCTCTGAACGCTTTGGATTTACACAAACGCGTGTGGATGTTTAATATCAGGGGACGTTGGCTTTTCTGACAGTAGAATATAAATATATATATATATATATTTTTTTGTGTGTGTGTGTTAGTCATTTTTCTGAGAGGAACATTTGGCAGTGCATGAAAAACGAGCTGTGGAATAACGCTTTTAATTTTTTTTTGCGTTCAAATCAGACATATTATTTGAATTTTGGACTATCGGGAAGCTTTTCTGTGAACATTTGAGAGATATTTTTTGTTTTTAAAGCCACCTGGGGCACCATATTACTACTACTATTTTTATTATTAACTTTGAACTAAATTTCAAGCTAAAACGTGTATGAAAAGTTGCAATGTACTGTTACCTTAAGGGTATCTCATCCCTAGAAGTGTGGGATTGACTCCAGGGAAGAAATGCATGGACGTTTTTCATACTTAATCTACTGAAAGCAAAGATGAAACCGAAAAGTCGTTCAAAATGATTTTTATTCATTTGTTTTTCACTAGGGTGCAGGATCATTTTATTTAATGCTGCGTGGGCAACAACTACTTTAATTCAACATTGTCTTTAAGTGAAGCACGCTGGACCCCTGGGTCCCCTTCTTTGGGGGTCTCATTTAAGTTGTCCCTGACTTTTTCCAGCCTGGATATAAGCTAATCAATATTTTATTTTCTTTTATTGCTCGACAACCGTCTTTTGGAAGGAACCGTTTTCCAAGGAAACTAAAACGTGTCGCGAAGCATAATGCGGCTGGACACATCTGTGGTTGTTTTGGTCACTTTCGCCTACATCTTGTGCCTCTGTGGATCCCTACATGGAGAAAGTAAGTCACGACACGCTCTAACTCGTTTTAATGCACAAAATATGTATGTGTTATTGTGCTATGTGTGCGTAGTACTGTAGTTTACAACTGAGGGGACTTGTGGAATTCACTCCATGTAGACCTCGGGCAGCTCCTAAAATTGTTGGCAAGGGATGTAACACGGATTTAATTGTTTTGAAATGATCTGTGTGTTGGAATTTAATCATTCGAAACCATTTTATGTGTTATATATGCCATAAATGTGCCGTTTAGCTGATTTGTATAATAAAATCGTATTATTGTAGTTAAACGTATGTTTTTACAAATCATATCCTCCCCGATTTCTCTCAAAATGGGCCGTTCCTTAGGCCTGGCGTTCTGCGCGTCAGCCCGAAGGGCTAGATTATCGCTCGTGACTGGACTCGGCGGGATTCGCGAGCGCGCGCACGCACGCCTGGATTCCAGTCGCGGAGACGCACACGCACGTTCTTCACGTTCGATTTGGAAGCGCGTAAACAAGTCGAGTATGAGGTGTGATTTATCCGTTTACCCCATAGTCGAGGCCCTACATATGTATATATACACACCCACACACACAAATTAATTTATATATTATTATTTTATGTTTAAATTGTGTTTGTATCTCTCTCTCTCTCTCTCTCTCTCTCTCTCTCTCTCTCGCTCTCTCTATATATATATGCCTGCAAGAGTAATTAGGTTGTTATTATTAAGTGTCACAAAGTTTTATTTATTCATATGTTAAATGGAGAAGCTTCCACATGTATTTAGATCCTTTATTACTGTGAAATTTATAGCTACTGTATCTAAACCCTTTCAGCTTTTCCATTTCTGAACATCATTTTAAATTTAGGATAGGCACTTTTATGGGCACACCACACTTAGAATAGTGGGCTGTTAATGTTTTTTTTTAGAGCTGCTGTCTGAAGAAAGTGCTGGACTGATGCCTGCAATAGTAACACAGTGTTGTAAATAATGGTCTGGAGATAATTAGATCTTCCTTATTATAGGTAACCGTTGCATCCCAGTGAGCCGTTTGAACTGTAGATTGGAAAATATCAGGTTTTTGTAGGTGGTGTGATTTTTCAGTCAGAAACCTGCTAAATGTCCATGCAGTTTGTTTGTTTTGCATGTAAAAAAACTTGGCAAGAGTTTTAAATTTTTTATTTATTTATTTTTGCTCCATTTGAAAAAAAATTCCCAAGATTGGTTCCAAATCCGTGCTTCCAAATCTTTTGTTGCCGTTACTCTTTTGGAAGACATCTATAGTTGTACTCAAAGTTATTAGAATATTAAAATACGCTGGAATAGATTTAACATTACCGTCTCTCTCCTGACTCCATGGACCTGTTCGGGATCTTCTGACACTCTGTAGTTTGCCTTGGTATGTCTCCCAGAATTCCAGGGGTGTGGAATGTCTTTGAAGTGGCCCACCCTGTAGGTGCTCTTGCCGTTGAGGGTTTCGGGACTCATTTCGGCGTCTGCTGCCTGCTGACCTCTTGTCTTCCAGGTCATGTGTCTGAACATTTGCCATGTAGCATGTGAGCTCTATGTTCATCTCTGTGAAACTCCAGGGTGGGCTTTTCCCAGGAAACCGGAGCATTTCCGCAGGCTTTCTGTTTGTTCTCGGAAGTTCTTACTACAAAACTGATTCATCATGCATTCACATACAATATATATTTTTTAAATAAAAATGTGTCAATTTAAAAAAATTAGTTTATAAAATGTATTTATTAAAAATGTTTATTATACAGTGACTTCGAGAATACACAGAATCTGAAATATTTTTTCATTGGTTTGTCAGTGGAAGTTGTTTTGATGACCAATTATAAAATTAAACATAATATGCAGTGATGATTTGCGCACGATAAGATCAGGTATGTTTATTAAAAATCTAAAGAGGTTCTTCCTTTTTTTTTTTTAAATACATGCTTAACGCATGCATAATGCATATGTTATTTTTTATTTTAAATGAGTTATTATTACAATGCTTTTATGTACTAAAAATACTTCAAAAGTAATAGATATTGCATAAATAATTTTATATAAAACAAAGAACAGAAGTTGCTTTTTTAATTTCAAAAAGTGGTGCTTGTTTTAATGAAAGTTGTTTAATAAAAGATAAACAGCAATACCATTTCTTTGCAAGACATTTTTGTGAAAGAAACAATGCAAAGTAACTTGCATGTCATGTTTTGGAAAGTTTGCATGTTTTATTTTCATGAAAAAAAAACCCTTAATTGCAAGAAGAAAATTAGCGAAAAACAACGCTTAATGCTCTTTCACACCAAGAACGATAACGTTAACGATATCGTTCTCTGAATTTAAAAGAATAGCACTGTCCACACCACAGCTATAACTATAACGTCACAAAGTGGTGCTAAAACGTTTTCTTATTTTAAACAAACCGCAAAGTCCACATCGCAACCTATAACAATAACGACAGTGAAACCATATCACCTGAATCTCTTTCAGAACGATGTTTTCTAGCTGATTAATGATAAAGATTGACAGCCAATGAGAATCCATCCTGCTTTAATGAGCTTGAGATTTTAAAGTGACAGACTTAAAAAATGCAGCGTATGCTTCGAATAAACATGATTTTGCGCTGGTGTAGAAGCTAATATATTTTACTCCAATGCACGCTCCTTTAATCGCTTTTTTAAATATTTTTAATCGCTTTTTCATACACATTTTGCAGCAAATTTATTATAAATATTTACAAAAAGATAGTTAAATACTTCATATATCTAAATATATAAAGTTAAATATAGCTTTATTTATGAAAGACAAACGACAATCTTTTTGATACTCATTATGTGACTTCCAATTGAGTTTCAAATAGCTGAGTAATCAAAGAAAATGAAGGTTTTATGATGTAGATTCGGTTTTTGATTGGTTTATGTTTTAACTGTCCATCGTCTCTTTACCCTGTTAAGAATAAGGGTAAATTTTCCCGTAATTTCCACATTGACATCTTCTGCTGAACTGTTGACTTGTTCAGTCTTAACATACTCCGGCCTCTACTCAATATTCATTGACTAAAGATTCATGGTGGCTTGTTTCTTTTATTGACACTGTTCTCCATGTCAGGTTGTGGGCCACAAATGAGGTCGATTCCTCTTACAACATGCCCGAAAAATCTGATGTGAAGACCCGGCGCTGTTTGTATCCATCCGGCGTTATCTGTCAATGATCTCATGCCATAACGTCTCTGTCAAACCATGCTAGTAATGTGGGGGTCAACATTGAGTCTATGCCCTTTTCACCACGTATGAGAGGGTGGAAAGACAGTGTGTCTCCAGCATTTGTGGGAATTATGGCAGCTCTGTTACGTTACCTGATTGCTTACATGTATTTTGAGAACTGGGTAATTTTGACCTAATTATTAATAAGATCCCAAGGGAGAAATCAAAATGGAAGTAATGTGTCTTAATTTTGAGGCTTATTGCTTTTTTAAAACTGTGGCAACATTCAGTTGTTGCATTTATTAAAGGGACAGTTCACCTTTGGGACCGTTGCTGGTTCTCATTGACTTGCATAGTTTTTTTTGGGGGACCATTGATCAAGCAATCGTATCAAACGTGAAAGCACCCCTAAGTTTTAATTTTGAGTGAACTGTTCCTTTAGGAAATGAAAGTCAATATTAATTTCATGTTGCCTCTCAAACAGTCATAAACAAGGAACTGAAATCTGGATGGGTTAAATAAGCCGAACCGCAGGAACCTTTGTTTTTCCTCAGTGGTTAGCACGAGTGCTGTTTTTAGAGGATTGTGTAATATAAAATAATTTAATAGGTGAAGACAGGCTTGTTTTATTTTTGTACTGAACGGCGTATCTTGTGTGTGTTGAAACACATGTCTGTTCCCTTATTTACAGACCCATAAATTTAAGTGATACTCATCTTTATTCTCCTAGTAAACCTTTCAACGAGGTTAAGGGGTGACGTTAATTTGTTTTACTTTGTGGGTAAATGAAATAAGGATTATCTTGCCTCGCTCACTGCAAGTAAATACTATCAGATAGCAGAAGAGGAACAGATTCTGAAGCAGTGAATGAAGACAAGCTTTAAAGAAATCACCAAAATCAAAATGAGCTGTAAATGACTCACCGTCCGGCTATTCTAGATTTGTTTCTTCATCCGATTTGGAGAATTGCAGCATTTCATCACTTGCTCAGCAGTGGATCCTCTGCAGTGAATGGGTGCCGTCAGAATGAGAGTCCAAACAGCTGATAAAAACATCACAATAATCCACTTGTATCCAGTGCATCAATCAATGCCTTCTAAAGAGAAAGGTTGCATGTTTGTAAGAAACAAATCCATCATCAATACATTTTTAACTGTAAACCATTGCTTCTGGCTAAAATATGAGTCCATAATACGTAATATTGTTTTATTCAGTGAAAAAGTCATCTTGTATGAATCAGGGGAGAAAGATCAAGCACCATTTAAAAGCTAAAAACAGTCCATTATTAGTCTGTTGTTATGGATTATGCATTTATACTTTGGAAAGAAGCAACGGTTTAAAGTTGAAAGGCCTTAATGATGAAATTGTTTCTTAAAAACACAGTTTTCATTTTTGTCATATGATTATCAAATCTAGTTGTGGATAAATTAATTTCAATTAGAAGTGTAAAGACACCTGTTTTTATACTACGTTTTTTTTAATTGTCAGCAAAAAAGGCTAGATCCTGAAGCTCATTGTCATGCTTAAGTCTTGCAGATTTATCGTTTGAAATAAAATGACAATTAATTAGGAATTATAGATAGATTTTATCTAATGGGTATTGTACAGTCATCATCATACATAATAACTGACACAACAGACTGTGTATGTGTAACCAAGAAAGTTAGCTTTCATTAAGAGGAAGTACTATATTTAGTTTCCTAAAGAAGTTTGTGTTTGATAAACGCAGACTTTTATGAAATTGTAGACACTGCATTTAAGCCAGGATGAATTCTGAATTTAGCGTGTTTACTTTTTTCATAAATGTTTTGGACTTATAGTAAATGATTCATTGGCGCACATTATGCTTAAAATAAATTTTATCATTGTAAATTGTTAATTTTTTTCCCCTCATATCTCAGACTGAAATATGGCATGTTATGGAAAGCTGTTTAATTGTGCCTTCAATAGCATCTTTGGTTTTTATGGAAGCCCGTTTCTGCACTGAAAAAGCAAAAAAGAAAGTTTTTCCCAGAATTGTATGATATAAAACTTGCAATTCTGACTTTTTTCAATTGCGAGTTATATATTATGTGATATAAATTCGCAGTTGTGAGTTATAAAGTCAAAATTGCGAGTTATAAATTGACAATTTTGATATATAAACTTCCTATTCTGTCTTTTTTTTTTTTTCGGAACTGCATGTTTATTTCGCAATTCTGACTTTTTAACTCACAGTTTTGACTTTATAACTCGCAATTGCATGTAATAAAGTCAGAATTGCAAGATATGAACTCGCAATTCTGAGAAAAAAAAAGTTGCAGTTAACCTTAAATGGGCGTAAATGGGCTTCCATAGGATTTGGATGCGTTTCGTAAGAAGTTGAAGAGTGAAAACGAATTGAAAGTGTTTGGTTTGATTTGTTTTTGATTGATCTAGACTTTGAACATTTAAAGTCTTCGAAAGAGTGGAACTCAGATCCTTTCATGAAATGAACTGTCGTATTATACTCTGCTCTGCTCTCAGCTAGAAATCTCATTGTCTTCAGCCTGACCGCATCAGGAGACGTTGCTAAAGATGAAGAATTAAATCACGCTCTAGCAGGACGCCGTCCAAGTCTTTGTTGTTCTCGTAATCTGGTGTGGAAGCGTTGGTCTTTACTCTTTAACTGGATTGAGTTGAGAGTCTTTATACTGGATCGCTCCACCTGTTTACTTGAAATGAGAAATCAGAGGTTATTCGTACACGTACAAACAATGAGCAGCTACAATAATCTGGCTCTGGATGCTTTTTAAGTGTGAACGCAACCTCATTCACCTTCATCGAATGCTTGTTTTTCACCAGTCCAGTTATGGATTGATAATGTTTGGCCGGTAAACTTGATTTAGTAAGCTCAGTTTTTATCTTTATGCAGTTTTTTGATTATACGTTTTGACTTACTTTGAGACTATAGTTTCAGAGTCAACATAAAATGCTAAACTAATGATTTTTTTTTTTTTCTAATGTTTGAAATAGGTCTTTTATGTTCACCAGGTTTGCATTTATTTGGTCAAAAATACAGGAAAAACTAAAATTGTGAAATTTCTGTTTCTGTTTTAATGCATTACTCCAGGATTTCAGTGTCACATGATCCTTCAGAAATCATTTCGAAAAGCTATAATTTTCATACTATATTACAATTTCATACTGTTATCAGTGTGGAAATGTGATATACTGCCATTGAAATTGATCAAATGTCTGTTTTTGAGTCCGTTTTACCTTTGCTGTCATTAAATTTGGACTTAAAAAGCACTAGTAATTTAATAACACCGTTAAATGTAATCTTTGCCAATGAAAAAAATGTATATGCCCTTTTCAAACTTTGCTTTAAATTGATAGATTTAAAAAATGATAACTGCAATTAGTTAAATGTAAAATTCAACATTAGAATAAGTAGTAATGTGTTTCATCTTAAAATTATAAGTTTAGTTAAGTTGGATATTTAAGTAATCTCAACAAAAAATTGTCATTATTGTGTTTTTAATTGTGTGTGTGTATATAAATGTATATATTTTTAATAAAATCGAAACGAAAAGATTTAAAATGCAACTAAATTAGTCCGATGTGATGAATGCAGTGTTTTTGGAGCCTTGTATATCTTTACATTCAGCCATACGTCACCTGTTCACTTGCATAATTTTAGACGGAAACGCTTCGTCACTCAATCTTTCTCCCAACGTTTTAGTCTTTCAATGTGTCAGATGCTTCAACGTGAGTAGAAAACTTCACAAATGTGTCCAAACACTGCAGAGAGGCAAAGCACCAAGACGACGACGGCGGCTCATACTGCACTTGGTAGTCAACCAGTGCGAGAAATTAACCGTGGTTTACTACAGTGGCGAAGGAAACGGAGTATGTACTGTTAATAGAGTAAAGCACACTCGCCAAGCTTTATTTATTTGCTTTGCTTACTCTCATTCGTTTGCCATGTTACATGTTTAAAAGCATTAATTTTGAGCCATCTGTCAAGTGCCCAAATGCCCATGAGAGATCTGAACAGGCTTCTTGCGTAGTTGATGCTCAGAAGGTCATGTGCCAAACTGCCTGAAATGCCATTTCTTCACATTGGATTGCAGAGATGTTCTATAAATTGGACGTCTGTTGCTAAATAAATTCAAAAGTGCACTATTTTGTCCATCCAGACTTCTGTTAGGTCTGTGAGATCTGCAGGTTCTGTACGTGGCCACCTTGCTTGGGTTAAGGATCTCCTGGATGGAAAAACCAACATGCTCCCTCCCGTGTGTTTGAAAATCGAAAACCGTTTAGTGTCCAGGGAAGTCTAACGGAAAAACAAACAGTGGAAATATTAGTTGAACTGCCAGTCTCGGTGTAATGAATTGATATTTCATTGCTGTGTAATGCTGCAGAAAATATTCACAGATGCTTGAATATTGAAGATTGTTTACGAAGGGCTCCTCTGGGTTATGAATTAGTTTGTGCAGCAAAATCAGTAACATTTGACAGTTTCACTTCAAGATAAATTGGCTCTTTGATTCTAGTTGGCTCTAGAAGATTCAGTTTGATTCTGTTTTGTTCGGCTCTTTTGGTTTCTTCTGTTTCTGTTTGATTCTAATCGATTCAAATTCTTTTTGATTCTGTTCAGTAGGGTTCTATTTGGTTCTTTTTTCCTACGTGGTGTGATTCAATCGTGTCGAATTCAGTTCTTTTTGTTTCTTTTCAGTTTTTTAATTTTATTTTGATGTGGCCTATTCAGCTTTGATCTGTTTGGTTCTTTCTGTTTAATTTGGTTTCTTTTGGATTCTATTCTAATTGGTATGTTAGTTTTGAAAATAATCCAAATTGCAGTTCTATTCGATTTTTCCTTATTCTTTTTAATGGGTTTCATTTGGTTCTATTCGTTTTTGATGTGATTTTTATTTTTATTTTTCATATTTTCTGCTTTCTCGTTGAAATAAATGTTTCTTGTTTTTTCTTATCAGTTGTGTACATTAGGGTTTTATCTTTTTTATTTTTTATTTTATTTTTTATTGAAACAACAATCAACCTACATATTCACATAACAACACAACATGCATACACACATACATTGTGCTTTTACATCGTGTATATAAAGAAAAAAAGAAAAATAAGGAGAAAGAATAAAAATAAGCCTGACGACAGCATCATTTCGTGCAGTTACAGTTATAATTGTTTTTGGAGATAACTTATGAAAGGACGCCACATGACAGTGAACTTCGGCCCGGAGACCCTTAAGTTAAGTCTTATTTTTTCCAAACTTAGGAATTGTAACACATCCCTAGCCCACTGTTTAAAAGAAGGAGGGAAAGACTGTTTCCAATTAATCAAAATTAAGCGCTTTGCCAGCAAGCAAGTAAAGACTATACAGTCCAATTCACTTCTCGACAAAGTGTTTTTTTCACACACAATACCAAAGATGGCAGTTATAGGATTTGCACAAACATCTTTACTGAATATTCTAGAATAAGAATAAAAATCTGCGACAGACAGTTTAGGACATTACCAGAAGATAAGTTAGCTGGGGACTATTTCTTTTTTTGATTCGATTGGGTTTGGTTTGGTTCTTCCCATTTGGTTCAGTTTAACTCTTCTCTGTTAGGCTTAGCTCTGCTATAGTTTTCTATTCGGACCAGTTTGATTTTACTGAATTCTTTTCTACTTTAATATTTGTTTTTATTCGACTCAGGGTTCACTAGAGTCCTCACTTACCCCTGATAAACACTCGCTTTCCAAAGCTTCTTCCCAATGAGCCATGGAGTCTGACAGAGCGTGTGGGTTTATGGGTAGACGTGGTCTTACCCAGCAGCGGTCAGTCTGAGCCGGTGGTCTCCAGAACAGACAAACAGCTCATTAAAGTGACCTGTGTTTCCCTGCGGTGACCGTGAGGACTGGTTCCAGCCGCGGCTGCAGAGGAGGGGCGGCACTGCAATGGCCATATTCATCTGGCACGCTCTCACCCAGACACACTGCGCCCGTCAGCGCTCTCAATGAGGAACTCATCAATATTGGTTTTTGGCTGCATCCCTGTTTTCAAGACGCTGTGTTGCGATCACGTTTGCAGCTGACAGGATTGTGCGTTTCACACGTGTTTGACGTAGCAAAGCATCGTAATAATCCTTTATACTCACTTGCCCCACTACACCATATAGCACAAGTCCTCACACATGTTTGGTTGCATTTGTCCTCTTAAGAGAGTGTTGTGCATTACTGCAAAGGTACAACGGTTAGTTGAAATGTGTTTCTTATGGTCGTCAATGCGAACACGTTTGCGTGTTCAAATGGCACAAAGCTGTTTAGCGTGACACGTTTAATTAATGCTGTACACATGGTTGGATGGGATGTAGAGAACAAACAGTTGAGATATGTCTTAAGTCTGATAGTAGGCTAATTGTTTTGAGAATTCGTTGAAAGCGATTGATTTGCTATCAAATGTTTCAATGAAGAGATGCTATGTTTAGTGTGCTAACAACGAACTCCCCAGGTTATGTGATTTCACCCAGTTACAGGACTCTATAAAATGTATTATTGTTTTCCAAATTCCATTTTTATTTGTTCACATTTTTCTGAATGCCATTTTAATGGTTACATTTTTAGTAATTAAAAGCATGTCTAAATAATTAAAACCAGGACCCTTTGTGATTTAACAACCATTTATTTAAAAGTTCCAAATTCTGGGTTGTTAGAATTAAACGGTATAATTAAATTGTAATAATCAAAAAGAATGACTATTCAGTTAATAGAAATTTTCTTAGTTTAATATATACATTTTGACAATACTTTTCCAAAAACAAAATAAATGCATTTTAAGAGATTATGGGTTGTCTTTAAATTTTTCTGTATTTAAAGTTAAATAATTCTAGTGACCAAAAAGCATGTGTTATTAATCAAAATCATGATATTTACGTGTTTAACAATTATGCATTAAAAGTACCCCCCCCCCATGAAATCTGTCCCAACCAACCAAGTTTATTTTTTCCTCTATTTAATGACTTAATAATCATTATGTTATCAAATGAAAACAACTTTAAATTATTATGTTTACTTAATATCATTATTATTATTATTTCCCAAAAATTTAGATATTCAATAAATTCTCTGACTGCTTTACGTTATAAAGTAAATTCCATTTTTATGAATGGATTTTGCGATTCCGTCCAAATTTTCTACATCGGTTATATCATAGGGTCCTTTTGTTACCTGAACAATGTTTTTTTTTTTTTTTTTTTTTTTTATTAATACAAACTGGCCTGAATTAAAGGTGAAGCGTATAATGAAAAAAATATGAGTCCGAGCCATTTTTACGTTCTAAAATGTGTGCAATTCATAATGTAATGCGGGTTTGTTTCACATTCTTAAGAGACAATTGCCGATATTGAGTGTTGGATTGTCAGACTTTCTCAAAGAAGTAAAAAATTCAATCCTAGATCTCACTCACTAGCGGTTACTCTGACTATGGAGTACTTGGTGGTGGTTATCAGCGAAAGCGTTGCTCTTCCGAGGCGTGTTTGAAGCTCTGCTCGGGATAGGCTGCGGATTTGAAAGGAATAGCCAAATAGTCAGGATGCCAGATCCCATCTGGTTTTGGAGCGGTGTGGTATGAGGAGCACACCTCTGCTGTCGTCCTCGATGACCCGAGGGCCTCGCCGCTGCTTTTAGAAGCACTAGGAAATGTGTTCTAGTGTCTCTTCAGCGGTAATGGAGGCAGAGAGCGTAATTACCCCACAGCTACTATTATGTTATATTAGATATTTGATGCGCTCTCTGTTTCGCTATACGTTTGTTGCTCAAAAAGCAACGTATTTTGGACAGAATTCATGTTCTTGTTTGTCACACACATGCCTAGCGACTCGGCTTCCTCTGACGGATGAATCCTTTGGCTTTTTAGGCCTAGACTGTATTTTTGTGTGTGTGTGTGTGTGTGTGTTTAAGCTAAAAGCATTCTCTGCTGCCCAAAAGCTAGCCTAAATAAAAAGCTGTTCGTTCCATTGCTGCCACTGGCGACACGTTTACGGGATGCAAAGAATTAAAACGTTCTTGAGCTCAAGCTTGAGAATTTTAAGCTCTATGAATACATTTCTGGTCATTTTCTGTAGCGTTCAGTCGTGTTGTTTGGAAGTGCTAAGTGGCTTCTGGTTCGCTGTGTTTTATCTCTCAGTGATTTTATTAGAGGACCACTTGACAACATTTGAGTCAGTCAGAGTTTTGCACAGACTAACAGACCATTCTCTGTCATAACTTGTGTAAACTAAAGGTAATGTTTGGAAATAGACTGTGCATTCTGGGAAGCAGAACCTCAGCTTGTGTTTTAAAGCTGTTGCTTCATTTCTAGCTCAATAAGTGAATTAAATAAATCCTGACAGCCTGGCTCATGTTTTACCTCAAAATCAAACGAATCTAAAAACGAATAAATTATATTTTGCCTTTTTTTGTTGTCGTGTTTTTCGCAACCGTTTTTAACATTTTCTCATTTTCTTAATTCACAATTTTCATTACTGTAAGGTTAGATTTTAAAGCTTAGATACATATTAAATTAGGATAAACCAAAAAAAAATAACTAATAATAATATCTTCCAAATGGTGCATAATTTTTTTGCTTGTCAACTACATTTTCATACATCATGGTAGTATTTGTTATACATTTTTATATTAAATTTAGTACATTAACAAATGTTTCCTTAAAAACTAGCTGATGTAATATATATATTTTTTTAACTTTAAGTATTTGATCATTTTAATAACCCTGCAATTGACCAACCATATTTAAGTGTTTTTTTTGTATTAAATTTAATGCAATCTTTTTTTTCTTTTTTTTTTTTGCATTTAAAAACTTGCATTTTTACCATTACTTTTTTCATTTGTAATATTTTTTTGGCAATTTAGCAAATATTATTATTTTTTATTTTCCGTTTTAACAGTAAAGTCTGCCATGGTAGACGAACTTGAACGTCATAATTTTATAACCATAACTTCAATTTTGTGGAAATACGAAGCCAATGCAACTTAAGTTATCTACAGCCGTGATCATCTTGACATGTTGCGTAAAAACCGTCATGCTCCAATTTTCGAGCGCTAGTTAATATTGCTAGCAGCGTATTAAATTCTCCATTGGGTAAAAATACGGAAGCATCTCATAATGTAAACAGTGGGATGTTGTAGGCCTTGATATTCATTCTTGACGGCTTGTTTATTGTGATCATCACACGGCTACTACATTTTCTTGTCGAATAAGGCCTCAGCGCAGAGGTTTGGAGTGGGTGTTGAAGGCCCAAGATTCCTCCCTCAAGCCCCATATCCAGGCCTGTAATGGAAGTCAAATTTCCAGCGGCATTGTCTGGATATGTGTGCTTGTGTTCACAGAAGAGGCTATTGGCACATCCTTTCATGCGTGTGATCGCTAACTGTCCCGCTCCACTTGCGTCATGGATAGCGAGGCTCATATTACAGCTGAAGTGTCCCTCTTTTATTCAGCCCCATGTGTGCCGATGGGGGAAAAATGGGTTTAACCTTCATTGCCCCTTCGTAAACCCTAAGTAAACCCACAAACGACCCTACCTCTAGCGTCTCAGAGCTGCTGGCCCAGATCTGTTGAGAAGTTTTTGGAAAGTTGACCTGTTGCTTTCAACCAAAGAAGCTTCACAGAATGAATCAACCTTTAGTTATGCAGATATAAAACAGTCCTGGATGCTGATTGGCCAGTGTTTTTTTTTTAGTATCATTAAGATGCTATTACAGTTTTATTACAATTTTGAATTAGTTTTTGTTTTCCATTTAAATTTTTGTTTTTGTCACTTTTTAAAATTTCTTTTTTTCCAGTTTAGCTTAGTTTTTCCTTAGTTTTCAATCTATCATTCTTAGTTAATTTTTTTTAGAGTTTCCTTTTGCTTATTAATTCAGATTTTCTGCCGTTTTCTCGTTTTAGTGCGTTAAGCTTTTATTGAAAAAAAAAAAATCAAGATTCAGCTTGTTTTGTTAAAAAACTATTCTAATTATTTAGTCACATTTTATTTATTTTTTAACAAGAAGTTTGTTAGTGCGAATTTTAGTGTTGACTGTTCGTTAAATTCTTTAATTTTTGTTTTTAGTTTAGTCTTTCAGTGTCTCTTTTTTTTCTCATTTCACTGTTACGTTTTTATTTTAGTTTATTTTATTATTTTAAGCCTGCCAAAGTTAATGCAAATTTCAGTTTAATGTTCTTAAATTCTAAAATTTTTCAAAAAATGCCCTTAAAATTCTAAAGTTTAAATGAAGTTATCTAGTGGCATTTTCATGTTTAATGTGTTTCACTAAATACCATGTATATCTATCTAAAACTAAAATAATTTATGGTTAGTTTTGGAGTGATGACATTTTTTTATTTTTAGTGGAGTTTCAGTTTTTACCTGTTTTTAATGTTATTTTATTTTTATTTATTTAGATTTTTTTTTTTTTATGGTTTCTTAGCACAAGGTCAGGTGACATTTTTTAATGAAAAAATGTCTGTTATATTTTGTTTATGCAGTAATAGTTTTATAAGAGTAATAATGCATTTGAAAAAATGTGCCCTGGCCTATTTTTCTGGTGGCATCGGTTGACCTTCACAGATGCGGTCAGATGCTGTTTAGATGTTGTTCAAGTCAGTCACCATGTGTTTGAATGCAGAGCTGTTACATTGACACTCAACTGTGCTGGGGTTGATGGGTTTGTATGATAAGCACCAGCATTGAGTTTCAGACACGCTGCCTGTTGTTTATCACCAGATCTTTCTAGATGCACTATTTTTCGCTTGCTTTCTATGACACTGCAGCTGTTGTGAAAGTTTTGAAGTTGTCGACCTGTTTGTACTGCAGATTGATTGGTTTTGTTGTTCAGGGTTGCTGTTATTATTTTGTTGCATGTTGCTAGAGCGGCTACAGCTTCTTTTTGCCATCTCCAAAGCCCTCCGTGTTCCTTCCCCGAGTTCAGCGTAAACAGCCAGCAACCTAAAACCTGACGTCACCGCAGAGGCACCTATAAATCAGGCTCCTAAATGATGGCTGGGTGTCCGCTTTCAATCGGGCCGAGGCAGGACGTGTCCCAAACGTGGTATGTGTGAAGAGCAGGTTTGTGAAGTGTGCGTGAGGTCTCATATGATCACACAAACAAGCTCTGTATCTGTTTACAGCCGACCTTGGGAATGTTGACCAATACAATAAAATGTAACCTTGTCCTCATTCAGATCTGAGCACTGTGCTACAATAGAGATTGAGTTGTTGCGTTATGGCATAGCAGGAATTTATGGGGTGTGAGTGTTTTTTTGTTTTTGTAGAATTTGACCACAATATTATTTTTATTTATTGCATTTCTTTTTGTCAAAAAAAGCTATTTGGTTGTTGTAGTAAACTGAAATAGTACTTTTAATGATTAGACTACAAATCTGTTACTTTTTATTGAGTTTTTGTAAAAACAAACAAAAACAAATTCCATTCGTTGTAGTAAAAACCTTAAAATTTTATTTTTATGTCACACATTGTGCATGCATTTTGCGACTATAAAAAGAGCACTTTCCATGATAAGGATTTTTTTTCTGTTAAAAACCTTATTCGTAAAACTACAGCTACAAATTTGTTGCTTTTTATCGTATGTTTTTGTGTTTAAAAAGACAATTTTAAAAAAACTATTCAGGTTGTTGTACTAAAAAATACTTTAAATATTAAAATTGTTAATATATATTTTGTATGCATTTTGCGTGGAAATTTCCACAATTTAGCTACAATTTTAATTAAATTTTTATTGTATGTTTTGTGTGTGTGTGTGTGTGTGTGTGTAAAAACTATCCAGTTTGTTTTAGTAACAAAACCTAGTTTAAATATTAAAATTAATGTCCCACATTTTTGCATGCAATTTAGAGGTGTGAACCTACACTGGTCTCACGGTTCGGTTCGATTACGATTATCAAGTCATCGATTCAGTTCGATTCGATTATCTCGATGCATCACGATGCATTGATGATGCACTGCATCCTTATTTTTAAATTTTGCTTCACATGTATACAATTTTGTCAATAAATACAAGCAGTCAGATATATGAACTGAACCTTTAATTTTACCTGAAACACGCTTCTTGAATGTATCAAACATCAAATAAAACTCAAGTCTGGGCACAGAATACAACAGCAGCATTAGATTAGAACACACAAATGTAAGTACTAAAAGTGCATAATGCAGGGAGTGTACTTAAATACTTATATAGTGCAGTGTACTTTCTTGTAAAACATTTAAATATTGACAAATGTATAAACATGAAATTAAATTACAAACCAAAATAAACAAGAGGCCAAACCTACTTGAATATAATCAATATACAAAAAACTAAATCTGCACTTCAGCAGTGTTTTTTAATACACAAAATAAAAGAAAACAAAATAACAGCACTGGGCACTGGAACTTCCTGAAACATCACAAACTGCTCAGCATGTGGGAATTTGTAAATTTTTCTTTAAGAACACTAACTGGTCCACATGCTCTGGTTTAAGAGTGCTTCTTTTAGCAGTGACCACATCTCCTGCTGTGGAGAAAACTCGCTCTGCAGACACACTTGTGCCTGGGATACACAAGTATCGCTTTGACAGCCGAGAGAGAAGAGGAAACATGACCTCATGGACACACCACCAGTTCAAAGGGTCCTCAGTGAGAGGCAGAGATGGAGCTTTACAGTATGCCTCCATTTCCTCCTTAGCAAGGACATAGGGGGTCTTGGGTTCTACTGGACCTTCAGTGTCAGTGAAAGACTGTCCCAGCAAACTCACAAGCAGCGATGAGGCCTTTCGTTTGGGAGCAGCAGAGGACCTGTCCTCAATGGAGGTTTCTTCTCCTGTTCCCTCAGGTGCTTCATCCACTTCTGTCATTCTAGATGTACCCTGTGTTTGAACAACGTATTTGAAAATACAATTAAACTAGGACAGTGGCAGTGCAGTCAGCCAATACAACAGCTCACATAATATATGAGAATTATAATTTTTTCTGTTTTAATAAAAATAAATAAAAATGATAATAAATTTAAATTACAAAACATTTGAACAAATTTTACCTACTATTAATATTATGAGCTTTTAATTTATATAGTCTTTTGTACAAGAAACGATAGAATTACCTCCAAGGATGCAGCCTCCTCTGTCAGTGCTCTGTATACCTCCGATCTCTCCTCTTCTGTGAGAAAAGGCATTCCCTTAAATCGGGGATCCAGGGCAGAGGCTGTATGAAGGATCCTCTTCTGTGACTCACTGTTGTACCTCTTCAGGAGATCTGTTCTGATTGCATTCTTGATCTCATGGATCATGTGCGAGTCTCCGTTGGTGTCTGACATATTCTGGAGGAGTTGCGCATGTAGAGGAGCAACGAGGGAAACTGTCGGATTGCGCTCTTCTGACATCAGTGTTGTTGCATCCTTCATTGGCTTTAATGCCCTCACAGCATCCTCTGCATTTGTTACATCTGTTTCAGTAAGAGTGCACAGATCTGTCTCTCCTTTTCTGACTTCTGGTGACAGCAAGGTGGCACAAATTGCAGGTTGTTGTTCCAGGAACCTCTCGACCATGTCGTATGCGCTGTTCCACCTTGTTGCAACATCAGTTATCAGTTTATGATTTTTCAGGCCAAGACCTTGCTGTTTCACTTTCAGACAGTGGCTCGCTGTGGTGCTGCGATGAAAGAATGTTGATATTCGTCGGATTCTGCCCAAAAGCCTGGAGAGCGCGCCCACTTTAAGCGCGCGCTGGGATGCCAGATTCAGCGTATGCGCGAAGCATGTTACGTGAGGGAATTTTCCGAATTGAGCTGCAGCGATCATGTTCGACGCATTATCTGTTACAAGCACTACATCCTTATGTGATAGCTGCCATTCATCCACGACATGAGACAGTAGCTCTGCCAGATGAGCACCCGTGTGAGACTCATAAACGGCTCTCGTTTGCAGCACATGAGACAAAATCTTCCAGTCATCGCTAATGTAATGTGCCGTTATTGTCACATACGACTCTGTCGCGACCGAAGTCCAGGAATCACATGTTATTGCAACTCGATGAGCTTGGCTCATTGACGCCATTACCTGGGCTTTGGTTTCGAGGTAGAGTTCTGGGATAACTTTTTCTGAAAAGTGGCTGCGAGAGGGGAGCTTATATCGCGGTTCCAGTGTTGTTAACAGGTGACGAAACCCGGGGTTTTCCACTACAGAAAAGGGCCGTATATCCTTTGCAATAAAAGATGCCACTGCTCTGGTAATTCTCTGCCCTCTCACTGAGTTTGGCGGCAACGTTGATATAAGTTGATCAATTTTTGGCTGAGCTGGATCCACAATGGCACTGACAGGCGTTTGCAGCTCGGGGTGAAAACGACTGACGTGGTTTCTCATGTTGGTGGTATTACCCCCTGCATATTTTATTTTTGCGTGACATGATTTGCACACAGCGTGTGTCTTGTCAAGGTCGGGCTTACCGTGTTGTTGATAAAAGCCGAAATGTGCCCAAATGTCGGCTTTTAAAGTGGTTGGAGCATTTTTTATTGCACGCTCAGGCGTTTTGCCTCCCTCTGCCATTGTATGCCGCGACTAAGCACGCGGTGCTGACGTCAGAAATGCGTCAGTACATTATAACCGGTTATGGGCTATTACTGAACCGAAACCGAATCGTCCTCGTCTGCATCGCGATGCACCGTAGAAACGATTAATTTTGACACCCCTAATGCAATTGGTGGGGACTGTTGAATTATTTATTTATTTAAAAAGTAAAAAAAAATGTAATCTCACATTTTACATGCAACCCTGTTACCACACACTTTTCTCTCAAAACAGAAATATTAGATCAGATTTTGACACTTAAGAAGTGAAATTTTCTAAAGCATGACAGGAACACAAGAAAATATTTGTATCTTATTTTCTATATTTAAAGAAAATTGTTTGTTAAGCTAAATATTTGTATTTGTATTCGTAAAGCTTAACAATTCAACCCTGTTACCTGTTATTTGATGAGTCAATTCTGGAGCTGCTTCTACATGTACTTTTGAATGATTCTGATCAGTTAGTAATCAACATTTGTTCTTTTAAGAAATAAAAATGATTTGATGAACTTCTGTAGTTTAAGACAATGAAGTAGGTTTAGCATTAGAGAGAGTAATTGAATGTGATGTTTTTAATTTTTAACCCTCCTGCTGACAATGACAGTCTTCAGCCTTGAAGATGTGTGAGTGTCGGTGTAAGGTGAACAACTGGCATCGCAGGGTGTTGGAGAGACCGTAGTAAGACATTTATCGAAATGCTGTTCTGTGACCTACGAGGGTCACGTTGTTCCTAAAGTCGGACCCCCTGCTGTCGTACTGATACTGCTCATTTATATCACTTTCCTCACTTACATTACACTGCTTACTTAAGTTACTCCCTTATATTACACTGCTCCCTATCCATATGCATCTTTGCTCTTTCGTGTTCTTTTTTTTTTTTTTCACATTTGATAAAGATATTAAAGTCGTTTTTCATTAGTTTTTCTGGTTGTTAAAATTCAAAATAGTTTTTAAATATTATTGGATGTCACTTTTCCCACCAGTCGTTAAGGTTACACACGATGACGAAAGCACGTTAGGGCTAGCCCTCCCGGAACTCATTGAGATTGCAATGCAGTGGCTGCAGTTCAAAAAAAAAAGATCTTTGAATGGAAGTCTATGAGAGCACTCTGGGTGATTCACAGTTTGACAGAAATCGCCCAAAAAGGCGCGGTACTACACAAAACGTGACTCGACGCCAATTGGACAATTTAGAGGCAGCACAAACAGTCTAGAATATATAAAGTTAGTGTGACACTGGTTGAATGTAAAAGGGGAAAAAAATCCCTCCCTTTCCTTTGGTGGTGCGTCGCCCAATCGCCCTAATGGAGAAACCGCCACTGACTAGATGTCCATGTTTGGAGATATGCCAAGTTTTTTCTATACGCTTTAACCAGTCAGAATCCTGAAACTTAAAGTGATGATGTAATGAACTGATCTCTGTTAGGTCCTGTTTACACCTGGTATTAAGATGTGTTTTGTTCAATCGGATCACAAGTCTGAAGATATCCTGTAAATAGTGAAAGAAAATTCCTTCCTTGATATTTGTGTTTTGAAAATGTTTTTGATTGATGTCTCAACTTCTATTCAGTTTCCTACGTAAAACTTTCTACATTTTCAAAATACCTACTTTGGTTAAAATGAACATCCCTAGTTGCAAAGGGGTGGAAAATTTATGGTAAATTTCATGAAACTTTCCAACATTTTCGATTGTCTTGTGCGAGACGCAAATGCGTCATGCTAATTTTCTTCTGTAGTTGAACATTATCAACTAGCGCGAAAATTGCGTTTGGGATGTACATCGCACGTTCGCAATAATCGTGTCGCCTGGCACGAATTCGCATCTATTCGCATCTTTGCATTGACTTTGTATATAAACTATCTGCGCGATTAATCTAAGTGTTTTTGGAGTCAACACACAGTTACAATTCAGCGAAGAGCTTAGTCACACTTCCAGTTGTATCAGAAAATCACGGAAAAAAGATTACGCAATATTTTAAATTTACAAGGTTGATGCGAAAAACATCCCCTGAGTAATCTAGTGTGATAACGTGATGCAAATATTCTCTTCACTTTTGGCATGCACACACCAGTAGAGTTTTGCACCAGAAGTGGTAAACGGGCTGAAGTGCCTTTTTGTCTGGCAAACGCTCCATGTTGCTGCATGCTGGGATGTGTTGCTATGGAGAGATGTTGCCATTTTATGGTGTTTGCTCAATTATCTTTAGGGACCTGATGTAACCGTTTCTCGTGTGTGTGTGGTAATATTAGAGTTTGGCTAAGAAACTCGTGTCAGGATCTTGTAGGGTGAGGGGTCTTCAGTTTGTCCCGATGTCCAAATGTTGCTTTTCTGACCTTTACAAGATCAATGATCTGTGTGTCAGTCCGAAACGCAGTCAGTTTTATCTAGTGTCTATGTGAGTCCCTTATTTTAGGGAAATCAGGTTTGCACAGTTGTTAAATTGCTAATCTCTTGGAACCTGTAAAGAACATCATATTCAGACCATATTAAGCTTTTTTTTTTTAGTTTGAAAGAAATTAAAGATAATTTTTAGAATTGTTTATATTAGATTTTTTTAACAGTTCTTATTCTCATTACTGCAGTGCAAAAAAAAAAATTTAATTATAATTTTTTTATGCAAAATGTAATTTATTATTATTAATCTTATATCTTTATTGGGATAATTGTACTACTTAAACTTTCTAAAAATAAATAAAAAAGTTTGGGTTATTTGTTAATGCAAAACCAATATTTAATTTTTTTTATATATATATTTTATATAATGGTAATTTTAACTTAAAGAGAATGAAGAATTAAAAAAGTCATATTTAGTCAAATTTATATTTAGTAATATATAAATATATTTTTATGCAAAATGTGATTTTCTTCAGTTTTTTTGTTTTGTTTTGTTTTTGCAGTGTAATATCCATCCAAATTTATCCAAAAAGTCTGCGTTTTGTATTTGAAGGAAGCACCTGAATCTCAATTCGCTAGTTTTGTTATGAATTTGTCATAAATGCATCCTCAACAGAAACTTGGTGGTTTTATTTGGGTTTTATATATAAAGGCCGTCATAACACGATAAGTTGTGGTAAAACTGCCATTTAAGGCTGCGATGTGAAAAGCATTAGCTCTGATAACTGCCGTCTGCAGAAACAAAGAGGAAAAACCGAGTCCCAAAGACTTCGACACCTGCTCACACCACAAATCACACGCCGTCTTTGTCTCCGCGAGAAACACAATTGACAGCAAAGCCCTTTGTTTTCCAGCGTTGTCCTTTGACTTGAAATTTGGTCGTCATCTCTAAATTGCACGTTCCACCGTTCTTTATAATGATTTAGTCTGGTAATGTCTTGAAATGGGTGTTTCTGTTCACGTCAGCGTTTCAAATGAATAGGCCGCGGTGAATATTTCGTAATGATTTCCAGCGTGAAAAAGGCCTGAGAGATTTCTTTTGATGGTGAATCAATGGCGCAGCTCTGAAAGGATTTCTTGATGTTATCCATTAGCAGATGCTCTCTTGTTGCGAAGCGCTTTGCTAATGAATCCTCTCGGCCTCGTCTCAGCATGTGCAGGTTTGGATTATGAATGAACTAAGAAAAGCAGCATTATTCAGTGTTGATAATCTTTCATGCTCCTGTTAGGACGGCCTTCACGTGCACTGTCACAGTCATGAAATTGCGGCGGGAGGTCAGCTGTCGTATAAATAATTGTGGGTTTTACAATTCACTGTATTTTTTGTTCATATCAAGTGCAGCTGAATACATATTTGTCTCAGTATCTCAAAGGCTTTTTTGTAATAATGAATACCAGAAATGTAATTAACAAATATTGCTAAGGGGGAAATAAGAGTTTTGTTTAGAATTTATATATTATTATATATTATTGTTTTTGATGTTGTAATTTTTGTACTAGTGTGTTTTTTCATCAAAATGTAGTAATTTATTATTATAAATGTATATGTTTTATTAGAATTTTTATTATTATCAGTAGCATAACAGACAGTGGCAGTAAGACATTTTGGATATTCCAGATTTTTTTCTCTTTCATTCATTCATTCATTCATTCATTCATTCATTCATTCATTCATTCATATTTATCGTTTAGTGATACTATTGACATCCCTACCATAGTTTTTGTCCAAAGTAAATTTTTGCTACATTTTAAGGGCCCTATGAAGTCAGTTTTATTTTTTCTAAAATTCTAATTTGCTTTTTAAAATATTTTAATTTAAATTTTAAGTTGCTCATTTATTATTATTTTTTTTTAAATTGACGGTTAAATTTTAGCACTCAAAAAGCATTTTAAATTCATGAAATTCATGCAATTTAACAAATTATTTGAAATGTATATATTTAGAAATTAAATTTTATTCTATTTTTTCCATTTGAATTGTTCAGGATTCTGTTTTAATAGTTTAATACAATTGTAATATTTAATAAACGTGTCTGATCATTTGAATTAAAAAAATATGAACTTTTTTAATAAAAAATTTATAATAAAAGAATCCTAAGAATTTATTTTTTCAGAATCTCTAGTGTCGGTTTGAACTTTCCTGGATTTATAGTTTAATACACGTTTACAGTGACAATTAAATGAAAGCGTACAACATTAACAATTTAATTTTAAAAGCAATTGTAAAGGGATAGTTCACCCAAAAACGTCCTAATCCTGCTGAACACAAAAGAAGCTATTTTGAAAAACGCTGCTAATTAAACAGTTGACATTAGCCAATGACTTCCTAAGTATGTTTTCCTAAACTATTTTTAAAATGTAAGCCTAATCCAATGAATTATGTATGAACTACTAATAATTTATTTTCATCTGTCTATCATTGCAGTTTGCCCCAGCATAGATATCCGCAACAATGCGAGCCACCTGCGCGTTCTGGAGAACTGCACGGTGATCGAGGGCCACCTGAAGATCCTGCTCATGTTCAAAACCAGACTGGAAGACTTCCAGGGCTTGAGCTTCCCGAAGCTGGTCGTGATCACCGACTACCTGCTCCTCTTCCGCGTCTACGGACTGGAAAGTCTGGGCGACCTCTTCCCGAACCTCACTGTCATCCGTGGCAACAACCTCTTCTTCAACTACGCCCTGGTCATGTTCGAAATGATCCAGCTGAAGGAGATCGGGCTCCACAGCCTGACCAACATCACGCGAGGAACGGTGCGCATCGAGAAGAACCCCAACCTCTGCTATTTGTTCACTCTCGACTGGTCCAAGATCTCCGACTCGGTGGAGGACAACTACATTGTGTCAAACAAGGACGAGCGGGAGTGCGGAGACATTTGTCCGGGTACCATCACGGGAACGATAACCTGCAAGCAGACCACCATCAACGGGAATTTCGGCGAGCGTTGCTGGAACCAGAACCATTGCCAAAGAAGTAAGTTACTGTTATTCTTCATTCAGTGTTGCTAATATAACAGTTATTGTCCATTTTTATTTACTTGGAAAATTAGGTGTTGGCGTAAAGTCTTTTTTTTTTGTTTAGTTTTTTCGGCTTGCTTTGGAATCAAGAACGTTTTTGATTAAATGGAACCAAAAGTATATTACGGGCTCTTGAAAATGATTTCCAGTTAACAAAATGATGTAAATTTGTCACTTGTGAACTGATGTTGAAATACGTTGCATACGTTGTGAATTTTAGGGATGCACGATATATCGGCCAATATATCGGTATCGGACGATAAATGTTACATTTTTCTGTTATCGGTATCGGGCTGATAAGAAAATTTGGCCGATATCTTAAAGGCAATATATAATACATTATTTCCTTTAGAAACACTTGATTTGAGATGACTTGTTTGCATTATTTATACATTATTTTATTTATTTGTAAGACTTTTTATGATGAAATTTGGTAATGGAAGAGTAAAACTATTTTTAAAATGTACACTGTTCAAAGTAGGCTGCTCATGTTGAAGTATCTGGGATGTGGCTTTTAATGAAAATAACCTTTTTGTTATCAGGCTCTCAAAAAGTATTTATCGGCCAACATATTGGTTATCGGCCTTCAAATAACAAATTTTTTTGTTATCGGTTATCATATTGGATGCATATGCATTTACTTATTTTGTATTTTGAATATCCATGATATATTTGCATCATGATTTATACATTTAAACAGATTTATACATTTAAGCGACATTGTGAATAGTTTTTTTTAGGGGCCATTAAGCTCTCTAAATACCAGTTTCTAGTAGGGCTGCACGATGTGTCGTTTAAGCATAGATATCGCAATGTACAAATCCACGATAGTCACATCACAGGCTGTCGTAGTTGAGAGAGAGAGAGAGAGCGAGAGCGAGAAAGAGCGCGAGAGAGACTGAGAGCTCGCTTGAAAGAGAGCGCGAAAGAGAGAGAGAGCACGCGCGAGAGAAGACTGAGAGCGCGAAAGAGAGAGCACGAGATAGACTGAGAGCTCGAGTGAGAGAGAGAGAGCACGTGAAAGAGAGAGAGAGAGAGAGAGAGCGTGCGCGCACGAGAGAGACTGAGAGAGCGCACGCGAGAGGGAGAGCGCAAGAGAGAGACTGAGAGCTCGCGTGAAAGCGAGAGAGAGTGAGAGAGAGAGCGTGCACACGAGAGAGAGAGAGAGCGAGCGAGCGAGCCCCGGCGGCACGCTCACCGTCTTCAAACAACACGAGCGCTGTCTTGCTCTCTCTCCCTCGTGCATATTAATTGGTTAGATTTCATATCGCAATATATATTGCAGAAAAATAAAATATCGCAATGTCATTTTTTCCCAATATCGTGCAGCCCTAGTTTCTAGCAATTCTTAATTGTTTTGAGACTAAATATTTTTGTAGCATCTAGCTAATCATAGATTTGAGTAAGAAAAATGCTGTTGAAAACAAAAGAAGATATTTCAGTTTCAGAGCAGATATATATTGTATGAAAACAAGTCATTCATTGATGGACTGGAGTGGTGTGGATTACTTGTGATGTTTTTATCAGCTGTTTGGACTCATTCTGACGGCACCCATTCACTGCAAAGGATCCACTGATGAGCAAGTGATGTAATGCTCAAATTTTCCAAATGTTTTCCGATGAAGAAAAAACTCCTCTACATTCATTTTTGGGTGATCTATTCCTTTAAGACTGACCAACAGATTAGCTAGTGACCATTTGGTGTTGCAAGTATGTGATTTGTACGTCCCTTATGAGTGAAATCACAACTGCATTGGTGTGAATGAGGTCAGGTTCTGCAATAAGAACAGCAGCGTCCGCCCAAATAAAGGTCCACGTTGGTAAGCATGCACACACTTTTTGTCATGTGAGAAGTGAAAGTTTAGTCGGCTGTAATGTCAAAGCGATACTCCATTTCTGGAGTATGATGCAATGCTGCTGTATCTGGGCAGGCGCTGGGGTGAGCGAGTGTATAACCCTACAGCAAAACTCCAGATCCCGAAAGAAACAGGCGCTCCCCGTCATGCCAGATCAACACAACCTGTGCCTGTTTGCTTGTTTAGCCTGTCGTTCATGTTTTCTCGCTCCTCCAAGGAATTCTGTTTCTCCACAGATAATAATGGGAAACGGTTTGTGTTCCAGACTTTGTTTCACACTTAATTCCAGAAGGAACTTTACTAAATAGATGTGATTTTCCATTTGTTTTATATTTCAAGCCGACATGAAAGCAAAATGATCCCTGATTTAAAATCTGGCATGATTACATTCTCCTGATAACAATTACTCAAGATACCATGATCATGAAATAACAACAACAATTATAATAATAATAATTAGTACTATTTTAGTATTACAGTAATAATGCTGCGGACCATATTTATATATTTTTTATTTTGATTTGTAATATATGAAATTATTATAATATTTAATAATAAATTACACAAATATTATTATTATTATTTGAATAATATCATTACAGAATATAATGCATTTATTCTTATTCTTCCATGTATTTATTTATTTAAATGTTTTTATTATTTTTAGCAGAAGTATTTTTTTTTACTTTTCTGTAATTGTGTAATTTATAATATTCATAATTCTATTGTCATTCTACCTTGATTTATTTATTTATTTATTTATTATTTTATTTAATAATAATGATGATTATTACAGGGACTGATAATATTGTGGACTATATTTAAATGTTTATTAGTAAAAAGTATTTTTAAAAAGATTTGTTTTTCTTTTTAATTCTTGTAATTCTTGTAATGTATTTGTATAATTTATTCATAATATTTATATATTGTTTTAACTTGTGATTGATGTTCATTTCTTAGTTTTTTATTTATTAATTATTAATCTATTATTATTAATTATTAAAAGGATTAATAAAATAGTGGACTATATTGAAATGTTTTTATTAGTAGTAGTATATTATTTAAAAAAATGATTTATTCTGTGCAATTTAAAATATTACTAAAATTAATATTGTATTTTTTTTATTAATGTAATTCTACCTTGTGATTTATTTATTTATTTTTTATTTGTTAGTTTTTGTTATCTAATAAAGTCAGCAGTCAGAACGGTCTATTAGGTAATGCTAACATATAGCAAAATATAATTTTTTTTTTGCAAACTCATTAACTTGATTCTGGTACCATTTAATCAATTCTTAAAAGATCACATCAAGGAAATTTTCAAATTCAGTTTTTCGTTGCCACTTAATTACATAAAACGGTTAGTCTTGAATTGTCAGTGAAAATGTGCAGCAAATGAATGAATGTGATGAAAGCGCAAGTCCTTGATTCATTCATGAAGGCAGTAAAGTGTTTTGTGTGTAAGCAGGCGTTCAGTGTCAGGAAGTTGAGCCGCTGGATGCAGACGTGAGCTTGAGTGCGAAGATAAAATCTCCAGGTGCTTCAGTAAGCGGCGCTTTCCATTCGTAGCCAGACCAAAACACTCAGCATGCTTCACGTATAAAGCAAATGTTTAGTGTTTGCTTCATTTGTTGCCCAGGGAACGTTTATTTCCTTTGAACAAAATAAAACGGTCATTTATTTGAATGCGTTTAGATAAATATCTTGGTCCTCGTGTAGCAACAGCATTAAAATCGGTCCTTTTTTCCTCCATAAAACCGTCATGAGAGCAGACAGTGGAAGCATGAGGCGCTGTGTCCGACAGAAGACCGTACACACAGGAGATGTGCTTCACAGATAAGTCATATCTTCTCCTCTGGCACAGCGTGTTCTGTTATTGTGAGCATTGGTCTGTTGTGCCGACAGCGACTCTTGTAGAGTTGGGCCGCTTTCAGGTCAAAGTTCAGCGTTCGCGGGTTTGCTCTTTTATGTCATCATAGCCCTTCAGTTGTCCTCTGATGACGTCCGAGCGTTGAGGACCTGAGGGGGGAGTATGTCTGGATAAATCGCTTTGAATTCTCCTGACAACAATCACTTGTTTTGGTTTGCTAGCAAACCGTGCAATTTTAGTAAAGACCATGTGAACTTACATTTGCTGCTTAAATGTGCTTTGATGATGTGATTTATTGGGATTGAAACAATCTTAGACGATGATTAATAGAAGCAATTAATATTTCATCAGTCTTAATTTGGTTCCGGAGTTGTGGACAATGTTGTTATTATTATTATTATTATTATTATTATTATTATTATTATTATTATTATTATTATTATTATTATACTATTAACAATAACAAAAACTTAAGTAATTTAAACTATACGTTAACAGAATATTTAATATTTATTTATGTGTTTATTTGTTTTTAATATTAGCTGTATATTTTGTTACACAATAATTTATTGTAAAATAATGATGATTATGATGATGAATACTATAACTATTAATGTAATATTATTATGTTGCTATTAATTTAACATAGTATTATTATTAGTAGTAGTAGTAGTAGTAGTTTTGCATTATATATATAATAATAATAATATAATAATATATTCAAAAAGTAATACCAATATAAATTATTATTATTATACTTTTTGTTAATATTGTATTTTATTTATTAAACACTTTTAAGCATATTATCTGTAATATATAAAATAATTTTTTTTATAAATCATTGTTACATAATAATAACTGATTATTTTAATTATTATTTTAGTAGTGGTGTTAACATTGTATTTTATATAGTAAATAATTCTTACATTTTAAATGAAGCGTTATATCAACTAATAATTGTAATAAAATATTTTAAATAATTATTATATTTTATATCACATATAAACAATGCTATAACAGTTATTCTTATTGTTTTATTATTTAATATAACGTTTAAGTATATTAACTACAATGTATAGTGTAGTAGTACTAATAGTGTTAATATAAGTTGATTAATTCTTAACTTTTAAATACCACGTTATGTAATATATAAAACAATATTAGTAATAAGAATAATTGATGTAATATATAAAAATATAACCGTATAAATTATTATTTTTTTTTACATTAATGAATATTATGATTATTATTATTATAGCATAATTGATATTTTTTGGAGGTAAGACAAGCACTGGTGTGTTCCTGAGCGTTAGCTGTGTTTTGGTTTCTTAGAAAAGGAGGAGGAAAAAATCTAGCTGGAAAAACAGAAGGAAAATGTGGCGCAGACGTCCACTCATAAATCTCCGCTACGCTCCCCCCGGAAAAGATAACAGGGTTTAGTGAGTTTAAGGAAGCTGATGTTCTTGTTTTCATCGTCCACGTAAAATGATTTCCAAAGGATCCATTTGAATTCATAACTGTTGTGCCGAAGTGTTGTGTGATGCCAGATGCTTTTCTGAGTAAAGTGTGCTTTTCCTAAGCGTCTAAGAGCAGGTCATTCACTTTCCATCTCAGCGTAAAGAGGCCCTTAGCATGACAGATACGGATTATCTTTCTCCCACTTTACTGCTCTTTCCCCACTGTATCCAACACTCATTTCACATTGGAATAGCTGGGGATCATCTTCACAACTTGAGTAAGCGATTACTTTTTTATAGAGCTTCTCAGAATTTCGACAAAATAATCACCAGGACCCTCTTCTGACAGAAAGGGAGGCGATGTGGCTGTTGATTTTCTTTAACGGATAAACTCGATGGTTGCTGTCAGTCATAGAGCCTTCTATCAAGACTTTTTTTTTTTTTTTGTCGATTTTTGAGGATAAACGTATGGGATTGTGCTGAAAGGAGCGTAAACGGTGGCAAAACGGAGCTGAAAGTACCACAATACCTTACTGGTATTGTCAAATTAGCGAATGGACGAGGTGGAGAATTTGACAATTTTTTTCAAGTGATAAATGCAACAATTGTTTGTTTTCCAATTAAATGGACAATTTGGAAAGCGTATGGTAGCAGCTATTGTTGTCAATGACACATTTGTGTTTTTTTTTGTTTTGTATTACAATGCAGTACAATGATGTTTTACTCGAATGCGTCAAAACTTTACAAAAGTTAAATAGTGAACGTTGAAATATTACTATTTCTATCCAATAACTTTATTTCCAACGAGTTTCAGTGTGGTAAAAATTCTTAACCGGAGCTGAAAGTACTGCGAATTTTTAGAATTTTTACAATTGCGAAAACATTCTAATTCCGTTTTCCAATTCAATTTAAACACTTTTCAAATCTACTCACATTTAATCATTCTTTTATTAATATGCCCTTGGTCTTAAGGCCCATTCACAAGAAAGTTTCAATTCAATTCAAATTTATTTGTATAGCGCTTTTTACGATACAAATCGTTACAAAGAAACTTTTACAGAAAATACCGTTTTCTACAATATTTAGTAGTAGCTTATAAGTGGTGACTGTGAGTTTGTGCACGTATGACAGGATTTTTCAGAGAAATAAAAAATAAAAAAGATAACTATCTGTAACTATTAAAAAAAGATAACTATTCATAACGATAACTATGTTAAGATCCACACCAATTTGTGAATATGATGAACGTTATGTTTATTGTGCAGTCTTGTCGTCTTAAAAAATATTCGTAATTATCATCTTTCCTTCTCTCTGAAATAACTTTCCTTTCAGATGACATCATCAGGCCCTCATTTTTTAGCCCCGCCCCCAATTGCATATTATATAGGCCTAGCATTCACAATGAGTGACATCAAGTGCCACCTTGTGCCCTTTTTGTCATTGCATTGCATTGTCATTTTTCTTGAATATTGTTTATATCAAAATAAGCAGACTGTTTACATTTTCAGTCCTTATTTAAATCATTTGTGTTTGAACACTCTCAAGTGTTTGTGATCGTTTGTGTATGTGTAGAGGAAGTGGATGTGTTAACTGTATGTTGGTAGGTTTTGCAGTGTGTGTATGCGTGTGCCTGCAGGTAAAGAGTGTATGTTGTGTCCGGACAGGAAGTGTGAGGCCCTCCGGCAGCTAACAGCCATTGAAGCAACGAACTGCTGCATGAGGCATAAATGCATTCTGCATTTCCATATGCAAAGGTTGAAAGCTAACTCGTGTCACGCATCAAATGCAAGTATAAAAAAAGTGATACATTTATTAAATAATACTAAATATGTATGATCATAATTTACAATGTAAATAATAGTAAATGTGTGTGTGTATATATATATATATATATATATATATATATATATATATATATATATATATATATATATATACACACACACACACACATACATATATATAAATAATTTATGTGTGTGTGTATTTCATAAATATTTTTTAAAAATATATTCTTCTTTAAAAAGTTTAACACCATTCTATTTTATTAAACCAACCTATTAAAATGACCAACTTAACTCTCAAGCATTAAATGTTAGTAAAAAAATGCAATATTAATTTAATATTAATATTTAAAAAAATGGAAAATGTGTTGTGTGTGTGTGTGTGTGTGTGTGTGTGTTTATATATAAACATAGTATTTTTATCTAGAACATGTTTGCCAAATTACATTTGTTAATTAATATAATTAATTTTGAATAATAAATATTGAGTAAATCTAATAGAAAATGTAATGTATTGTGATTTGGTTCAAAAAGCATCAAATGCAAGTACAAAAATGTTCTATTTATTAAATTGACAGACAGAAAATTAAATATAGCTACATTTTTAAACAATGTATATTTATGTATAACTTGTATTGCAAAAAATGCATTATATATATATGTGTGTGTGTGTGTGCGTGTATGTTTATATGTGTCCTTACAAAAATATTTATCAATGAAAATTATAGAAAAATCATAGAAAAACATAGAATCATAACGTGATGACAAAAGAGTCCTGAAAACTATTTTAAGGGAAGGTGCTAAACAATTGCAATGTGAAAGTGGCAACAAAATGATATTGATTCAGCGTATGATGATATTAGCAAAGCAATACAAAAAAAAAAAAAAATATATATATATATATATATATATATATATATATATATATATATATATATATATAAATATATATATAAATTGTCTACCATCATTGCATTACAACAATAATATAAATAAAATAAGTCTAAATATTTATAGGTTTATATTTTCATGTATACCTTTTTTTCTGTATTAATGTTTTGATTGGAGTCAAACCGGTGGTTTGTGTTTGGATTAGGAAGCGCAGACTGTGTTGGATTAGCTGTTTCGGAAGAATCACATTAGCAGCCGCACTTCCTCTGTAATTGTGAACGCACACGCGTGTGTGTGTGTGTGTGTGTGTGTGTGTGTGTGTGTGTGTGTGAGAGCAACTGCAGTCAACTACCGACTACGCCAGCTTCCATTCATCAGCTGAACAGGAAGCCCAGAGGGAGATGGAGGAGCTCGTGTCCTCTCTGTTATCAATGGCAGCGTTTCTACGCTCCACATTTACACGCCGCTCTCTCAACCAGTCCTCTTTCTCGTCTAGCGCACGCACGTTCCTGCTTTTTCATGCCCTTCGGAGAAAGTTAAGGAAGAGCCGCGGGGTCCGTTTCAGAAACTAGAACCTCTGAGACGCATGTAAACATGGGAAATAACCAGGGGAAAGTATTTGCATGGGGCTAGTGTCAGAGATGCAAATTTTTTTTTACAATTAAATAAGCATATGCTAATGCCTTTTGATAATCCAGATCAGTTCGTTATGCGTACCACCCAAGGCTGCATTTATTTAATCAAAAATACTGTAAAAAAAACAAAACAGTAATATTGTGAGTTTATTTGAAATAAAACAAAATTTTTAATTATTATTCTATATTATCCTAACATATTATCTTTTATTATAACTGATATTTGTCTTAAAATTAGAGATGTCACTTTTGATCAATTTAATGCATCCTTGCGCAATAGAAGTATTAATTTCTTTAAAAATAACTTGTTTACTTGTTTGTTTTGCATAATAAATTAGCACAGTTTTAATGCAACATTTTGTTTTATTATTTTACTATGCTCTTCTTTCATAAAATATATTTCTTTTATTTTTATTTGTTTTAGTAATACCAAAGGTTGTTTAATATCTAAGAACTATTATATTTCTAGCACTATTTTTGTCCTTTTGCATACTACTCATGAAACACTTTTATAACATTTATAACATTTATATAACAGTGATTTATAATTTTAAAAAATGTTAATTGGAAAAAATATATCTATAAAAAATTTGTTTGTGAATTTATATTTAAAATTATATTTTTGTCAATTTTTAAAATTATTTTTATTGTAATTTTTATTTAGGAAATATATTAAAAACATCAAATACAAATTACATATAATTTATTATATATATTTATATTTAAATGTATATTTAGCCCTTTTATGTCAATAATGTTTAAAAATAGCAATAACATTGAATTGTTTTTGTATTAATCAATTTTGCACATTAACTAAATAGATTTATAACAGTTTTGATGCAATATTATTGCCATATTGCACAGTTTTTTTTCCTCTCTCAGCCCCTCGAGCACACAAAACTGTTTCTCCAGAAGTGTTGAGCGTTTACTTTCAGACGTTGGATTAGTTTTATTAATAACTGAGGAGGGTCGAGGGCTCATGGCTGCTCCTGTTTTCTGAGTGTGTGTCTGAAGGCATGTGTGTTCGTTCACATGAGGAGAAACCATTCCAAGACCCAAATCCACCCTGACAATGAATTCTGCATCCTTCTGAAGTTTACAGTAAATTCTTGGAATTGTTTCCTGTCTTTGTGGGCGGCTCTCGCTTCCGCAGCTATCTGAGTCTCAGGGAAATCGTGGAAATGACATGGATTCAAGTCTGCCTCGGTGAGATAGTTATTAGGTACAGTACATAACGGTAATTAGATGGTCTACTCCGTATTTCATCCAACATGGGACAGTTCTCGTTCACAAATTTGATTATATTTTGGCTAATTAGACCAATTTCAGCTACCAAAACTTGTACATTGCTCTCCAGTCTGGATATTTTACCATTATAAAGCCCTTTCCAAATAATTATTCACAATTTTGTCTGATTTTAATCTGGCTTGACACACTTTCCAGATATTTCTGACCTTTCTGGGCCTTTTTTGGTTGATTTCTTGTTCAAAACTATTATTTTTATTGGTAATTTTTTTTATATATATATATAAAATGTGTATTATATATATACTTAAAATATAAAAAAATTTGGAATTTTATTTAAAAAAATCTCTCTAAATGTGTGTATGTGTGTATATATATATATATATATATATATATATATATATATATATATATAATTTTATTTATTTAAAAATATGCAATATTTTTATAGTATTTTGGTAAATAATATGTACTTATAACTTTAGAGTAAAAATATATGTGCATATCATTAATAATATATATATTTGTTGCTAATATGTAATTATTTTTTGTATGTTAAATATTGTATAAAATAAGAATGCATTTTATTTCAGCTATTATGTTTTAATTATTGCCATTGGCGCCAGCCATTATAAAGCCCAAATAGGCTCAACGGCTTTCCAAAAATAATAATTGAAATAAAAGAAAAAGTGTTATAATGAGTGTAGTGGGGCGTTTGTAATTGTTAATGAGCTCCAGCATGTGTGAACCAGAGAGCAAAATAAGTAGCTTGAAGCGCCCCGAAGGGAAGAGTTTAATGAATGGAGGAGAAGAGGAGGCATTGCCTAAATTGTTTGTGAGCAAAACACACTCTTCCCTCCTTGCAGGTAAAGAGAGGATTGTTTTCAACCCTTGGAAGTGCCGCATAACAGCCTTTGATCTTTTAGAAAGCATCTGCCTCCATCAGTTTTTGGTGGACCAACCAAATGTGGTCTCCAAGTCTAGCGGGGCGTCTTGTTTGCTTGACAAACTGCCCTTTCAATGTTGGATCACTCCCGAACCGTTTAACTGAGTCAGCCGCTCTTCTTTGAAACGAATGACTCAATCAGTTACCAATTGTGTTTATGTCATGGCCAAAGTTTGATCGACGCTCCAACACAAAAGCAAAAGCATCAAACCATTTATAGAGGTCATGTGATCCGTCATAACTTACCTATTGAGATCATTTACAAGGGTGTTTCCGTATTTGCCGTGGCTCTTGGGTTACCGGCGGTTGTTGTGCCACATGAAGCAACGTGTTTGTACTCGATGCCAGAAACATGTTGACACAGATGTTACCGCGACTATATTGCTTGTCCGTTCGTAATTAGGGAATGGTAAATGAATGCAACATGTTGCTGTCAGAGATTCAACTCTAGGTTGTTTTTTCCAGGCTGTCGTTGTTGTTTTTGTCTTTCCACTTTGCTGTACATCTGGACGCCTGGTGCCTCTATCATAAAACCCCACAGCTGGATAGTGACGAATGGAAGAACCGTGAGTACGCTCGTCCCCCCCAATGTTGGGCCACGGTCGGTGGGTAGTTTTTGATCACGGGCCTTTTAATCAAAGCGTGAGGCTTCCCCGAGAGTACGAACCAGCTGTGGGTGCTCCCACACTGAGAACTGACTCGGCTCAGAAGGTTTCGGGTCAAAGGATCTGAGCTAAGCCCTCGCCGCAAACTTTCCAGTATTCTGCTCCTCAAAACATGGCAAACTCTTGTGATTTCTAGCTGTATTCATGGCTGTGTCTGCACCATTTGGGTGATTCCTAAAAAACAGGGTTTAGCATTTAGAACACCGGCCTCGTCAAGAACTTAGGGCGAATCATATTTGGACGACCTCGTAAGTTTAAGGAGTTTGTTTGCTGTGTTCACATTTTAAACCGGATTGCTTACAAACCACTTTGAGAAGTCAAACTCTTGAGCTTTATTCTGTTTGGATTTCACCTAAAATTGTGTTTACGAACAACGTAATAAGTGGACCCAGCCCACCTCTGGCTTTAATAAAGAGACCGTTCAATAAATTCAATAAATCAGAAATAAAAATCATTACATTTATTTACCGGTATTCAAGCAATATTTTAATAGCATTTTGATTAATAAAATGTATAAACTTCAGATAATGTCAAAAACAATTATATACGTTAATGATTTTTTTTGTAAAAGTTGCACCTAATTGCTTGTGAGAAGCATCAAGACACCTTTCAGAAGTCAAACTCTTAATTTGTAGCTTTGTTCTCTTCGGGTAACACCTAAAATGTTGTGTTTACAAGGAAAACGTATCCAAATTGTGGCCAGAAACAGAAACATGTTAAAAAGTATTAATTTAAATGTCACCTGTTTTGACTAAAGCCTTTGTCCATCTAAAACCATTTGTTCGACTCTTCATGGTGGAAATTTTGGTGCATCATTGGTTCTTTTTGTTCATAAAATGGTTTTGTTGGCCCCTATTGACTTTTACTATACAGTCAAAAGCTGTTAAAAATTGTATTTTTTGGGTGAACTGTCTGTTTAGGTTCAGAGGGGACTGAGTTAGTTTCGAGCGTTAACCTAAAAGCCTAAATTCCTGCGTTCTGAGACTCGTCTGGGACTCGTCGGACTCTCATATCAGAATGTTTACTCTATTTGGTCATCACCCAAACGGCGGCTAGTTTTATGGCTCCCTCACTCCATTTAAGAGCGCGCCGGCTCATTTAAACAGTAATTCTGGAGCCAGCCGGACCCCAACACCTGCTTTGGAGAGTCACCTTGCAGCGAGTCTGGGGGAATTCCCTCCTAAATCAGCCAAGTTTGGGAAGGGAAAGCAAAGCAAAGCTCTGGATTCTGTCACCGCGCCATACTCCACTCTGGACTGTGAGTCAGACCCCAAAAAAACACGCTCCTCTGATCCAATTTAAGCCTCCTGATGCTTGCCAGTTCACAGTTGTTCAAAGAAAACATGTAAACATCCCAATGGCTAGCGCTATAGGCGGGATGAGCGCAGAGGTGCCCACCAGGGCTCTGTTATGGGACCACAAATATTTTTAGATCTGTTGAAACAGGGGCCATGTGGTTCACAGCAGAGTATTTTTGGGTTATCATATCTCTTGTGCTATGATTACCACTGGCGCGTGTAGCATCTGCTGCAAGGATTCCCTTTACTTTGGTGTTAATGAAGTTTATGTAAATGAGACAACACATTTTGTACACCATGTGTGATTAGCGGTTGTTAATTTGCGCAGGTCTTTACAGAAGTATGTTGATTTGACGAGGTTTCATTCTCTCAATGTAATTCTCGAATAATGTGTTCGTGTATCTCTTCAGCCTTTGTATTATTAACACACATATCCTCATATATAGAAGAGTTTACTAAACTAGTGTCCAAGTTCCTTTTTTCCTTCTGTTTATGCTGTGATCTTATGACTGAACTATTTTAAGGATGGGATTGCCTGCTAATATGGATAGATAACATGAAATTATCTGTAGTTTTAGATTATTTTACTGTGCCTCTCTCACTTTTCAGAGGTTTTACCATCAAAACTTTTAGTGTAACTTAAGCTCACTCAGTTGTAGCTATTATTAATAATTATTACAAGTTTTAACTTTAAAAAAAGTCAATTCATTCATTAGTTTGTTTAATGTTACTGATTTAAAAAGCATGCTGTTCTTTGTCTGTTAGATATTTTCATTGTAGTAATAATTTTTATTATTATTACTGTATTATTATTATTATTATTATTATTATTAATGTTGTTGTTGCTGGTTTAGTGGTAAAACTTTCCCAGCAAAATGTAATATTTATTTAGTTAGTTTGTTTATTCATTTTATAAATATTTGTATTAGAATAATAACAATTACTATTATTATTATTTTCATTATTTTTCTGATTATTATTAAACTTTACATAGAAAGTTTTTACCATAAAGATGTGAATGAATCAATACATTAATATTAAATATTATATATAAACAATAAATAATTGTATTTATTAATAATATTAATAATAAAGTTCAACTGAATTAATACATTTTAATGTAATTGTATGTATGTATATAAAGTAAAGAATAAATTAGGTCAATATTTTATGGCAATTATAGCTTATATAACTTCAAAAGTTAAGTATTATATATAACTGGTGCATAAATAATTATAAATACAAATATTACTACAGAAATATAATTGCTTAAATTATACAGCAATTATATATTTAATACTTCTAGCAAATGATTTAATTTTGAAAGTATTTTATTCAAATAATAAATTATACTTGGTGTAAAATTATTAAAATATTGCAACAAAAATAAAAGATTAAAAAAATATATATGTACATTTATATAACTTAGAATAGTTGTAAAAAATAATAAATTATACTTTGTCTATAAAATATTTAAAGGAAAAAATATGACAGCTAAAATTATACAGCAGTTATATACTTAATATATGTAATATTAACTAAAATAATTTTATTCTGAAATGTGTAGATGAAAGTGAATAATAAATTATGCTTATTAGTGTATCAAAGTAATTAAAATATTACAAGATAAATTGTTAGCCCATATTAAATAGCAGTTATAAAATTAGTATCGTTTTTATAACTTGTATTTTATTCTGAACATAATAGATCAGTTTGTTATAGAAAAAATGGTTATGTTTAGTGTATAAAAATAAAATGCAAAATGCAAAATATAAAAAATTATTATAATTGTTTTTTTTTTCAAATAGATGAAATGTACCAATGAATTATGCATAACAGTGTTTAGATATAAAAATTAATACAGCTCATTTTCATTATATGGCAATAAACTTGTATAACTTCATGTATTTTAAACAGTGTAGATTAAATTATATATATATATATATTGAAGGAGTGGATGCCGAGTTGCCATATCCTTCATACTGATATTATATTATATTATTACATGATTTCTTGTTTGACTATTAATCAACTTATAGCAAGAGTGAAATGTGTTACCTTATGTCAGCTGTATTTCTTTTCCTCAAGATTAATGTCCACATATTATGTGTGTGTATCCAATCGTAATGATAAGACACTTGCCAGTGCTAGAAAGCCTTGAATTTTAGATAAGTTCTCTGTGTATGTGTGTTAGTATCTGTCTGTACAGGGAGAAGCTCAGACAGTCCCAGGACAAACGATCAACTGCCAGTGTCCAGCGTATCAGATCTACGTCTTTGGAGAGTTTTATCTAGGTTTTGGAACCAATCAGAATTTTGTTGACTCATGTATTGACGCAATTAGTATCCTCTGTCAGGGTATAACTGTGGTTGATTTTGTATTGTACTGGGGGCGGCCTGCGAACTCCTTCGAGAGTGTTGAAGCTGACTTCTGCTGATGAAATTGCAAACTATTTTCTTCAAGTAAAATTATTATTATTAATTGAACTCATCTCTGAGTCCTGGTCTTCATTGCGACATATCTGGTCCTTGGGTTTTAACTGTATATTCCCCTACAGTTAATGGTGGAGGATCGGCGGGCAATAGTTCTTTGGTGACATCCCTGATCAATCATCAAACCAAGGTAGGAAAGATTTTAGATTTAATATTATTGGTTAGGGACTGTCTGTAAGTGGAGGGGGTCGAGAGAAGGAGGAACGATAGACTCACTCAGACGTGAGGGGGTAGACACCAGCTCCAGGGTGGAGTAAGGTAAATTGGTGTCACAATATACCTGTAAATAAGTAACCTTGTGAGTATAAGGGGTACAAGTACACATCGGTAGGTCTTGATATAAGATATTTAGAGATGTGTACAGTTACAGAGGGAACAGGTGCACACCTATAGGTCTTAGAGAGAGACGTAAAAATTGTCTAGGTGTGCACAGTCCAGGGGGGGACAAAAACGCATTCTTAACAGGCATGTGAACCCGTAAAGGGCAGTGCTGGGTCAAGCACCGAGGGACAAGGGACACATAGAGCCGTAAATAGGCAGTGCTGGGTCAAGCACAGAAAGCCGAAAAGCACGAGAGGCCATAAAGGGCAGTGCATTTACGGCCAGGGAAGCCAAAGTAGGGGTATGGGAAATCCCGAGAAGAATGTAAGACGCTAGACGGGGGTTCTAGTCGTATCTCGCTCTTCCAACTCTCGATCACCCACCATTACAGACAGGGGCGCCCCGAGCTTAGAAATAGGCCAGGTCAGTGGTTAGGGAACAGAGTATCCAAAATTAGTGTTTAAAAATAAATAGTGATAATTCATATGTGCACCTATAAAAAATATAGGGATATATGCAAAGGGAAAGTATTGATTGATCTGGGATGCCTCAGGAACAACCCCAAAAGAGCTAAAATGTAGTTTTCATGACCCTGATTGGATTGGACCAGTATATGGAAATTCTGGAATATACTTTGCAGTTTCATCACGCAGAAGTCAAGTGCTGTTGGTAAGATCGCCGCCTCAATATGTTTTTGGTTTATGATAGAAATATGACTGACAAATTAGGTAACCTGGTAAGCCCTGATAGAAATAATGAAACAGAAGAGAGCAAATGCTGTAAACAATTTGGCTCTGAAGCTCTGACTTTAAAAATATTCTCTGAATTCATTGAAAGAATGGTCAGTCTGAGCTTTGATTCTGATTGGAAAGTTAAAACTAAAAAAAATTTATTGGCTTTAAACAAAGACAGAACCAGAGAAATAAACATTTATAAATGTATGTGCCGATTTGTTAAAAATAATCCCCGAAGTAACTGAGTGCTATATAATTGTTGAAAGTCCTGACAAGGAATACTGAACAGAATCCTGGGTTAGTGAAAAAAACAACTGAAGGCACACAAATTGGCAGTGGCATTTTGGAAAAACTTAGAAGCTTATGTTTTGCTTTAAAAAAGATAAAATTACTTTGACTACAATGAAGCCGTTGTTTTATCTCATGCTGGCCCCCACCATGACTCTGGCTTAAGCTTTAAAAGTACCAGAGACATGTTCTGAGTAAAAAAAAAAAATAAAGTAATTCCTATATTTACTAATGTTTGGCCAAAAGAGTAATTTTATTGTTGGATTGCAAAATTGTAGTCACGCAGCATCATAAAAAAGAAAAAAGAAGAGAAAAGAAAATTATTTTTTGTTTATGAGAAGATAAATTTGTAAACAAGTAACATAAACGGGGGTTTCAAAGTAACTTTGAAGACAGCATGCTAGCAAGACCCAAAGTAATATACCTGGGTCAGATAACCTCTGACAGATTTAAAACCAATGTTGAAATTCAGAAGCCATGGCCAGAATTAAGTGAATGGATAAATACAAGTTGATGTAAAAGTAATGACAATGACTGCAAAGAACTTTGAGAAACATTTGAGTTGCGAAAATAAAGTAAAAATACAAATATAAAGATGTTTATTTTTAAAATGCATATAATTTCTGACAAGTTTTAAACTGGGCTAGAGTAAAATTATAGTACGATGAAATTATGTTAAAAATGAATGAAAATGCATTGTTACGAGTCCTGAATCCCTCAGAGTTCTCTCTCTCTCATTCAAAGTAAGCTAAAATGCCGTTATCTGAGCTGTGTTTAAGTGATAAGATATTTATAGTACAGCACAGTGTTTTAGTCAAATCATAGGCAGAGATGCTAAAGGACATGCTAAAAAGAGTTCAGATTTAATGTATTAAGAGGGCAATTGGTAGTTAAATGTTCAACTGCCCAATGCATGTAAGAAATAAGAGATTATAAAAATAATGAATAACAATTTAGGAGCAATTGTTGAAGAGACATGAGGTCTTTAAAATCATAATACAGACCCTGAGCTATAGATGTAATAATTTTGAATAGTTAAACAGTTGTATTGCTATTTGTTCTATGACCAGTAACTTATCTGTCTTATTTTTAGTCTCCACCATCATACAGGGCCTGATGGCTCCAGCTACAGAAGCAACAGAAAATTACAATGAATGGACGGGTGTGAAAAATAAATTGACTGAGTAATCTCAGCATGATAGTTTGGAGGTATCCAATTGATTTTAGCAATTAAATATTAGTTTGATTAACCCTTTTCAATGTTTTAACACTAGTAGGTGCTGTCAATGGCTCTCATGGTTCTTGAGTGCACCTTTCCTAAGCTGCAAGAAATACTGGATTCTGGAAGCAGACTGTCGAGGATGTTGCAACGGGAAAGAGTGGTTACCAGTGTGCATGAGGTGATTTCTCAATGACGGGTAAGATCCTCTTCTGGCCAATAGGGGACAACCTAAGGCAGGGGGTCACCGCCACTGGGCACCTGCCCTGAAGGGAGGTGTTATATGTGAGATGGTAGTGGAGTTGAGCGGATGCTTGATAGGCCTAGAGCATCATTAAGAGGGGAACTGTATGAAGTACAGCAATCTGCCTCAAAATGTGAGCTCCTCCAGACCTGATCACCAGCAACCGCATTCCTTGACTGATTGTTGTGACAAGCGTCCACAACTTGATGCAACTATGCCAGTGGATCACACCCTGAGGACAAGGAGCTTATTTATAAAAAGTTAATGGCAATGGGCTTTCAAGAACCATCTGAGACCATGTGATGACAGCCATTATTTTGAGACAAAAATTTCTTATGAGGCTAAAATGATATTGAACTAATATGTCTATATCATAGTCTTTACTCATGCAGGTCATTAGGCATGACACAAGATGATAACAAGATATGGTGGTGGCTAAAAATGAAGACTGCTTCTGCTTAATCAAGAGATGGTTTAGATAACAAAGGTTAAGGGAATTAAGCATGTAAGGTAAAAATAATTTTAAAGAAATGTTCCTAGCATTATGTATTTTAAACAGTTTAAACTGAGATTTTAGATCTAGAAACTTTGACATTTTTAACTTATTTGAATAATTTAGGGTTATATGTTGTAATGAATTTTATATTATAGTCTAAGTTAAAGTTTGGCAAAAATTGTCAAAATAAATAAATAAATAATATTTTGCACAGTAAGAGAGAGAGAGAGAGAGTGCTTGAGTGGAGGCAGGGATGGTGCTCTTCTTCTATTATTGGCCTGCTAAGAAAGAGTAACCAAAACAGAGCAATAATTTTAAGACCAAAACAACCCAGCTGATTTTTCTCAAAATAAAAATCATTAATGAACAGGCAAACTTTGAGATTAGATAAGAGATTAGGTACAAACTTGGTAAAATGCACAGACAATGTTTGAGTTTAAATCCTTCCGATTTAATACCAAAAGGAAAACCTTAAATATGAGCTGTTAAAATATAAATGTGTTAAGTATGTGCATGCATGAGGATGGCTATATATATATTATTGGGGGACAATTCTGTTCCTGTTTTGTTTCAACTGAGTCACTAACCTCTGGAATGAGTGTTTTATCATTACAGATGAATGAGTGAAATTACTTTACAGAAGTCGATAATTCTGAGTGAAACTAATGAAAAGACAATGCCAAACATGGGACGAGCTTTAAGTGGATTGGTTATCCAGCTCTGTCTGCTACTGGTAATAATGACTTGTTTTGTCTTTTATAATACTGATTTAAATCACTCTCTGGATTAATATGTTAAAGAGTGTTTATATGATTGGATTTGTGAAATTTAAGTTTGCCGTCCAAAATGGGTTTAAAATCCATGCCTAAATTTAAATGAGGGTCTAAATTTTAACAAGTTAACACTTTGTTGTTTGAATGGTGAAGGTAAATATTTTAGACTTGACGGCAGAAAAACAGTGACAGATTGGCTACGTCACTAACCAAATTATCCAGAGAGCACCCTCACATAAAGAAGCCTGGTGGGAAAACAAAGGAGTGAATCCTGCTTGTGTAATATAGTGCAAAAGCTTTATGTAGTGGTTTATGTAGAACAGAGATAAGTTGAACAAAAATGTGTGGATAGCCCCTTAATGGAGCAAATCCATAACAAGAGGTTTGAATTAATGGAAATAGCACAGCAAAAAAAAAATTATAATAATACATTTTGTTTAAACAACACAATTGTAATAGGCTCTATGGAGCTGCTTATGAACACTTGTCAAGTCAAATTAATATTGTGAACACTGACAGGTCTTTTTGATAATGTATACTGTTTCAATACAGATTTACAGAAACTGAGGATGTCTCTTTAATAAATATTTGGCCGTTTAGCACTTAGTAATAGTATTGTTCATTTAGTAATAATATTGGGAAATCTGTCTGCTCTTTTTCAGTTTATAATAATTTTGAGTAAATTAATATCACTGCCAAATGACAAACATGAACGAGGGTTTTTAAGACATTGATCAAGTAGCTGACCTGTAAGCATTTATCACTGACAAAACAGTGAGAACTAAATTGACTTTATACTAAGTATTGAGGATTTGCTTCTGAATGTGTCGCTAATATAGTCTGAGTAAAGTAATATGGTATGATAATTGACAAGATTTGCATTTAAAAAAAAAAAAAAAAAAAGGTAATAATAAGGCAATGAGTATGGTTAACAGTAATGTAAAACTTAATAAAAGGGTTATTAAGTAATAAACTAGGAACTGCTCTAGGTTTGAGGAAATTATGATTATTTTTATTTTTATTTTTAAAGATGGCTCAATATTGATCTTACTTATTTTTGGTTTGTTTATTTTTGTGTTTTTAACACCAAGTTTTGAGTGAAAGGGAATAATGGATATTCAATCCCTCTAATTGCACCATTGATCGGGAAAATGATAGATTTTCATAAAATAAGGGTCTCTTTACTGGGATTTAGTTTATAAGCAATGTCTGTATTTGTTATCTGTGAGGTGACTGAGGGACATATGTCAGGAATGCAATAACAGTGGTTATTCATTTAGCCCGGCTTCCAGAGAATAATATATATATTATTTTAAATATTATAAGTTTATTGTAATGAGTTTATTTTAAGATATGACCAAATTAACTAAAATTCATCATAGTTGTATAAGACATGTTAAAAGAAAACAAATAAGGCAAATATCCTTCTTAATGGTTAAAAAAAAAATGAATTGGTTATAGTGTATGCGTTTTTCTTGAATGATTTGTTAAATCTGGTTAATGAATATGCAAATTTAGTCTTAAGGCTGTTGGATAAATGTTTTGTTTTAGAGGGTAAGTGTGAAGTAGCTGTAGTAGGAAGAGAGGTATTTACAAAGATATGTTGATGAAAGTGAGGACACTTTTCCAGGTAGAGGGACACACCGAATGATTCACTGGAAAAGACATTATGTGAAGAAAGACTAGTGCAAGTGCCAATATTGTGGGATTAAGTAAGTAGATGAATGTATATGGGAAATAAGAATGTATATGGGAAGTATTTTGTACAAAATAATGTGTTTATTACTAGATATGTCAGACAGTACCAGAGATTTTAAGTATGCACATGTTTAAGTTGACAAAAAGCCTGCATTATTAGCATGCATCACAACTACACCTGACCTCATTTATTAGACCAGATGTGGGGTATTAGACCCCACATTGATCTAAAACGGGGGACTGAAGGAGTGGATGCCGAGTTGCCATATCCTTCATACTGATATTATATTATATTATTACATGATTTCTTGTTTGACTATTAATCAACTTATAGCAAGAGTGAAATGTGTTACCTTATGTCAGCTGTATTTCTTTTCCTCAAGATTAATGTCCACATATTATGTGTGTGTATCCAATCGTAATGATAAGACACTTGCCAGTGCTAGAAAGCCTTGAATTTTAGATAAGTTCTCTGTGTATGTGTGTTAGTATCTGTCTGTACAGGGAGAAGCTCAGACAGTCCCAGGACAAACGATCAACTGCCAGTGTCCAGCGTATCAGATCTACGTCTTTGGAGAGTTTTATCTAGGTTTTGGAACCAATCAGAATTTTGTTGACTCATGTATTGACGCAATTAGTATCCTCTGTCAGGGTATAACTGTGGTTGATTTTGTATTGTACTGGGGGCGGCCTGCGAACTCCTTCGAGAGTGTTGAAGCTGACTTCTGCTGATGAAATTGCAAACTATTTTCTTCAAGTAAAATTATTATTATTAATTGAACTCATCTCTGAGTCCTGGTCTTCATTGCGACATATCTGGTCCTTGGGTTTTAACTGTATATTCCCCTACAATATATATATGCACACACACACACACACACAAACACACAAATTTACATTACATTTACATATATGCATTTAGCAGATGCTTTTAACCAACGTGACTAGAGCTGAAACAACGAATCGATTTAATCGATTAAAATCGATTATTAAAATAGTTGTCAACTAATTTAGTAATCGATTCGTCGCTAAATAAATTTTATTTGCCATAAGCGGCTCATTTCGTGCATATTTCAAATCTGCGGTGACCAAAGTGTGGCAGTAATGAGCCACCGGAGGTTTTACTCAGCCAGTACAGCAGGTGAAGTAGCGAATAGCCAATAGCTGGCCTCGTTTTATGTCACGTGCTTCCCGAACAGCGTCTCTGCAGCATTCAGCGGGAAGTGGGAGTACTTTACTTTGAGCCTTCAAAATGAAGAGTAACCTGTAAACTCTGCACTACTGAACTGTTTAAGGGGCCGTTCACATATCGTGTATTTTGCGTGCTCAAGTTCGTTATTTCCTATGTAGGCGCGCAGTATGCTCTCTCATAATGGAAGCGACGCGGTCGCGACACGCACGCGGTGCGATGCGCCCGTTTTTCCAGGCGCGTCCACACCGCATCCATTTATCCTTTGCTGAAATTTCCGGGTCTTCATGGAGAGGGCACGTCATGGAGAGAGCACGTCATGGTTGCTTAGCAAAGGCAGACGCCTCAGGGGCGCTTTGGAAAGAAGGAGAAAGCGGCGCGACTAGCGTTTTACACGCGTTTTTAGAAACGTTTGTTTTTAAATGTTTGAGTATATTTAAAATGCACTTCTTTTCTAAGTATTCACTGCTCTTTTTCACACAGCAGGTTTTTTGTGTGTCCCAATTTTTTTTTTTTTCTGGAAAACCATCTGATGGATTTTACTTTAAATTGTGAGTTCCATTCAGGTTTCATGCCATTGGCATTTTTTTTTTCCGAAGGATTGTTTACAATTTCACAGCATAAGCTATAAAGCTTTTTCCCAGTAAATAATAAAATACAATGCACTGCAATTTTATTCTGTTTTATCCTTATACTTCGTGAAAATATGTTCTCAAAGATTCCTTAAGCTTTGTTTGGGATGTTAAACTACTTTAGGAGCTCTAAGGACTGCCATGGTGAAAACAATATTTGAAATCTCCTTGTGAATTTTGCTAGAGTATGGGTCAGTGTTTTGATTGCAGAAGAGTTCGACAAAGGATTACTAACATAATAAAACAACTCCAGGTATATTTTTGATGAGGATATGACAATGCAAAATGGTTAAAATCTCTTAAGTCTATGCTGAATGATAAAGACCCTTTATTAATAATTTCATTGGGGAAAAAATGGAAAAAACTAAAATATAAGTACATAAACCGATTAATCGATTAATCGTAAAAATAATCGACAGATTAATCGATTATCAAAATAATCGTTAGTTGCAGCCCTAAACGTGACTTACAGTGAATTCAGGCTTTACACTTTTTTTTTTATCAGTTTGTTAAAATAATATATTACTAATATATAATATATTACTCATAAATATTTTATTCTGAATTATAGATACATAGTTACATAAAAATAATGAATCCTGAATCGAATCTCTTCATGGTTTTAATACCAAAGTCAGTCACATACGAGGTTTTGTTTCAGTGAGGATGCAGCCTGAGAAGTGAGCTGTCTATGTAGGCAGTAGGGAGCAAGGCAGCTCACTGGGTTTGGAGACAGAGCTGTATGCTTGTCTGTCAGAGCTGTTAGCAGTAGAGGTGTGCGATACCGCTAGACTTGGTATCGATCCGATACCAAGTAAATACAGGGCCAGTATCGCCGATACCGATACCAATATCGATACTTTTTAATAATTAAGGTGGATGTGTCTTCAACCTAAATCTAAATTAATTTTCATGACTTTTAATTTGTTTTTGTGATTTGCATTTTGGGTTATTAATCAGTACTACAAAAGCTTTTGTTCAGAAACAACTTTTGGTTACTTCTGATTTATTTAAATAAACAAAGTTACAAAATGATTACTTCACAAATATAAAAAATGTAAAAACAAATTCTCTTTTCAAGTAGCATGTTAATAAAAAAAAATTTGCTCCTCTTTAGTGCACTTCTTTTCAGTATTTTTTTCTTAAAGTCACAAAGTTTTACTTCACAATATAAAACAAATTCTCCTTATACAAAATTCCTGAAGCCGACATCTTCCACTATGGAAAGAGGCTGCAGGTCCTTCACAATCATTTCTGATCATAAATCATTTTTTATGCGCCTTGTATCCACTGCTCTTGGAGAATCAGCTGTTGAAAAATAATAAAAATAATTAAGTCTGGTACAAATCTAGGTGAAGTTTAAATATAGAAACTAGTATCCCTTTCACAGCTAACACAAAAAGGGTAGATCGGCCTGAAAATACAGCCATACAACGCTCCTCTTTCTCTCCGCCTCTGACTGACTGCTGTTAGAAATGCGCGGCTGAGCGGTGCGCGCGCCTGACTGCTGGTGGTAGCGCTAGTGGTGAGTCACGTGACGGTACAACACAGGAGAGGGGGCGGAGAGCAGTGTCGAGCACGAGCAGCACTCTTGAGAGCTTGCACTGCTCTGTGACAGCAGCAGCATTTTGACAAACACGGCCAGGTCGCAAAACGAGAGAAACTGAAACTTAAGTATCGATATTTTCCCGTTGGTATCGATCAATACCGATACCAACGTTGGTATCGATATTATCGATATAAGTATCGATCTGCCCACCTCTAGTTAGCAGTGTCACTGCTGTTGGTTTGTGTGTGGAGTGTAATCGGCTACTACATGGTTTGATTTGCTAAATGTTTTGGTTTGTGTGGCCATGTGCTCATCCGTTTTCCTCCCTCACGCCATGGCTGTTTATAGCTGTATCACGTCTGCCGCGCTGTGGCCTTTCCTCCTCCTCCTCCTCCTCGGTCCTGGCTGTGTTTGTGTGAAGGGCCGGGCCGGGCTGGTCAGGTGACCATATGGTGCTCTTGTTTATCACTTTGCTGTGGGTCGGCAGGGCGGCTGTTAATCTTTAACATTGAATGCTGCCCGCTGGCCTCCATCTGAAACACACCGCACAGCATTCTGGGCACTGACCATCATCCTCGCTACACATTTAACCATTTATTCAAGCAGATGACACGCAGTTTGTGCTCCTGCATGCCAATTTATTTGGTGGAATTAATGGATTCATTTCAAAACCTTAAAAAAAAAAAAAAAAAAAAAAAATATATATATATATATATATATATATTGTTAATAATAATTTTGGAATAAATAAAAAATAATAATATAATTTTTTTTTTCAGAAATCTTTAATTTTAATTTAATTTTAATTTTAAAACAATTTATAAAAAAAAATAAAGATATTATTTTTATATATTATATAAAACATAAATTTTATATATATATATATATATATATATATATATATATATATATATATATATATATATATATATATATATATATATATATATATATATATTTAATTTGTTCTGATATAAGGTTACCGTTTTATTTTGCACAATTTTAGTACCATCAACATTTTTTTATTTACTTTTCATAATTAAGCACATCAATATCTAAATGTTTTTGAATATTAAAATCTTTAATAAAGAAAAAAGGAAAGAAATTATTAATTTGGTATAAGTTGCATGAAACTTGCATGAACTGGTTTTTATATTTGATGTGACATTTGTTCAGATATTTTAAGTTTATAATTATTTTCGTTAATTCAGTACCATTAAAATGTATTGCATTGTGACATTTCATAATTAAGCACATTAAGTGTTTTTAAACAGATTTTTATATATTTTATATTTTTATCATTTTTATTTTTTTTATCATATATTTTATTATTATGATACATTCTTACAATAAAAAATTACAATGTAAAATTTCATTTTACACCTTAATAAAATATGTGAATAATTTACTCTTTAAATATAAAGGCTAATAAATGTTTGTTTTTTCCCCCAATTTGTTGTAATGGGAATCGTGCCTAATCATCTTAATTATAGAAATAATTAATTATGTCTTGCTTTTTTCCAAATAATTGGCTCTAAAAATAGTCATTGTCTTAAAGTGAGACATCAAGAAAATGTGTGAAATATGGACATTTTAAAACCTTGCATTAGATGACCTTTTTTTTTTTGTTCATAATTTTGGGTTCTGGAATTTCACCAAAAAACCCGTAACCACTCGAACAGTCGGGCCCCAAAAAAAACTCTTAGACGAAGGCTCAAAGATTTGTTTTCCCTGCTGTCCTCATTTGGCACGGTGACTTGGCACGGCGTCATTCCACCTGCAAAAGGCCACCCCGAATCCCAGACATTCCCTGAGTTTGGATGGCCTTCGTTTGTTCACTTGAGAAGATAATGGCCTATTCAGTTCACGCTGAGGCTGAAAAATACGCCCCGCTCATGACTAGCTCTTTTAAACTGAGGTCGTTTCTAGTTGCATGGATTAAGCTAATATATTTTTTCCACCAAAGTCCAATTCCTGCGGCATTATGGTTGGTTGAGAGGCTAAGCTATTTAGAGCAAGTAGATTGGTTTCGTTAACATAGGGCGCTTACGAAAGGTTGGCAACCAAAACTGACGGATGCACTGTAGATTTCTTGGATTTCGCATTTGTAGCATTCACGTCTGCTCAACAGTCCCGTTCCTGATGAGACCGTCTCTGTCTGTCTCTGGCTTGTACCTTTAAGGACCCAAAAGAGAAGCTGGAAACCGGGTTTTGTCAATTGAGGGAGGGACAACCATTAGTCCAACCATTAGATGGACATTCATCACAATGTGTCTTGTGTAATATTTTCACTTTAACAAAAATTTTAAACTTGTGAACAAATTGAAGGATTCAAATAGGAACCAATTTGAATCTTTTGAGCGATTCATGAAGAGCTGGTTCATACGATCTATGAACAAATGACTTATGAACTGTTCCTTTTTAGAAAAAATTAAAATAAAATCTTCTGCAAACAAAGAAGTCTTGGCTTTTTTAGTGAATCAAAAACATACAGCACACCCAGCGAAGTCCGATTCACAAATAAATGACTCTTTAAACTGTCTTTTAGTGAATCAAAAACATACAGCACACCCAGCGAAGTCCGATTCACAAATAAATGACTCTTTAAACTGTCTTTTAGTGAATCAAAAACATACAGCACACCCAGCCAAGTCCGATTCACAAATAAATGACTCTTTAAACTGTCTTTTAGTGAATCAAAAACATACAGCACACCCAGCCAAGTCCGATTCACAAATAAATGACTCTTTAAACTGTCTTTTAGTGAATCAAAAACATACAGCACACCCAGCCAAGTCCGATTCACAAATAAATGACTCTTTAAACTGTCTTTTAGTGAATCAAAAACATACATAACACCCAGCGAAGTCCGATTCACAAACAAATGACTCTTTAAACTGTCTTTTAGTGAATCAAAAACATACAGCACACCCAGCGAAGTCCGATTCATAAACAAATGACTCTTTAAACTGTCTTTTAGTGAATCAAAAACATACAGCACACCCAGCGAAGTCCGATTCACAAACAAATGACTCCTTAAACCGTCTTTTAGTGAATCAAAAACATACAGCACACCCAGCGAAGTCCGATTCACAAACAAATGACTCCTTAAACCGTCTTTTAGTGAATCAAAAACATACAGCACACCCAGCGAAGTCCGATTCACAAACAAATGACTCCTTAAACCGTCTTTTAGTGAATCAAAAACATACAGCACACCCAGCGAAGTCCGATTCACAAACAAATGACTCTTTAAACCGTCTTTTAGTGAATCAAAAACATACAGCACACCCAGCGAAGTCCGATTCACAAACAAATGACTCTTTAAACCGTCTTTTAGTGAATCAAAAACATACAGCACACCCAGCGAAGTCCGATTCACAAACAAATGACTCTTTAAACCGTCTTTTAGTGAATCAAAAACATACAGCACACCCAGCGAAGTCCGATTCACAAACAAATGACTCTTTAAACCGTCTTTTAGTGAATCAAAAACATACAGCACACCCAGCGAAGTCCGATTCACAAACAAATGACTCCTTAAACCGTCTTTTAGTGAATCAAAAACATACAGCACACCCAGCGAAGTCCGATTCACAAACAAATGACTCCTTAAACCGTCTTTTAGTGAATCAAAAACATACAGCACACCCAGCGAAGTCCGATTTACAAACAAATGACTCTTTAAACCGTCTTTTAGTGAATCAAAAACATACAGCACACCCAGCGAAGTCCGATTCACAAACAAATGACTCTTTAGACTGTCTTTTAGTGAATCAAAAACATACAGCACACCCAGCGAAGTCCGATTCACAAACAAATGACTCTTTCGACTGTCTTTTATTGAATCAAAAACATACAGCACACCCAGCGAAGTCCGATTCACAAACAAATGACTCCTTAAACTGTCTTTTAGTGAATCAAAAACATACAGCACACCCAGCGAAGTCCGATTCACAAACAAACGACTCTTAAGAACCAGTTCGTTTTAGTGAATCAGAAACACACAGCTTTGACTCTGACTACACTGATTGCACTGCATATGTTGGATTGACTAAAACTCTGCTTATGAGGCAGACTACATTGGTCACGCTGTATGTTATTGCATACAGCCTTTAAAACTCAGTAGAAAGATGCGGTTACTTGCCGTTTTTTTTCTTGATACACAAACATTGCTGAAACAACTAGCTGAAAGAGACACATACAGAAGGGCAAGCAGAGGCAGAGAGAGACTGTGACTCACTGTGAGAACAGCTGCTGTGAGTAACTTCTTCCAGACAGATGCCCTCACTGAGGAACCATCTAGATAACAGGTGACTCACGGTTCTTCTGCAGGAACCTTTAATTCAATCACTGTCTCAGCCACAGGACACCCTGCACGGCCTTATGGTCTGTTTGTCCCTTTCTTACGATGCCATAATTAAATTTTTGTCATTGACCAGAACTTTAGGACCAAGAATGACCCTTGATTGTGAATGGCATTTGTCAACCAACAGTTTTATTCTGATGTTTTTGATTGGCCTAATCAGATTTGGTCGATTTGGTTGTGTAGAGAAGCACTTTGGTGTAAGTCCAAATGCTCAAGGCACATAAGTCTGTCGTGCCAGACACCGTGACAGTCAAGTATTTGTGTGTTAAAGTCGACGCTGATGAGTTTATTGTTCAGCAGTCTGGGTGTAAAGGACAGTTACACTTTAAAAACCGGTTAGTGTTTGTTTATCCCAAATATGGAGGGAAAACCCCAATTGTAATTTTGAGAAATGTGTCTCGAAACACTTCCTTGTGCAGGTATGAAATTGCTATTAAAGCAGGATTGTGGTGGATTTAACAACCATTTATAATTTTATAAAAGCACTTAGATTATTTCTTCTGTTGAAAGTTGTTTATTTGAGCCATAAAACTGTTTAAATCTAAATTTAGATTTAATCTGTTTAGCGTTAAAATATACTATTTCAATAAAACAAAGATGCCACAGAGACCTCATTTGTATACTTTTTTTTTAAAGTGCATTTTCACATTTTAGCATTGTAAATATTCATATTTGGCCCAAAGAAATACCTTTTTTTTTTTTTTTTTTTTTTTACTGAAATCATGTTAATTTATTGGTCATATCTTGGCCCCATTCACATCCATTGTTACTTTCTCAGTTTTATTTTTAAACTAAGAAAACGGGTGACAAGTGGAACCAAATTTTTTTGATAACCAACATTTTGCCACAAAACCAAAAGTTTAGTTTTTACCTTAGAAGTACTTGGTTAAATACCCATTTTTGGAGATTGCACAATGCAAACATGAAAACTGCTCATCTCATATTGTGTTTTATATTCTAGTTTTCACGCAAAACTTGGCGCCCAATGTGTGGATCTTCAAAATAAGCACCAATGGACCAAAGCTAAGATTACAAATGCGTGATAATCCATATGAATCCTTTTCGTTTGATTTGGTGTCACAAATATTGAGTCCAATTTTGTTCCAAAAAAAGACGAGGAGTGTTATACTGTAGCTTTTCTTTATTGTCTGTGTGACGTGTGTTGAGGCTGTTGGGATGTGTGTTCGTGACAGACACTCCCAAAACTTGCCCAAGCAGATCCACAGCTCTCTCCTGTTGTGAAGTGTGCACCCTTGCACCCTTAAAATGAAAAACTGCATCTTGAACTATTTTTCAGAGGTGATTCTTCGAAGACTTCCTTGTGTCTGCAAGCGTGACATTAGCATTGGTTTTTGCTTGTGCTGGCGAACTCCTTGGAATTGACGACGGCCTGATAGCGAATCACCTTTGCGCTTCCTGTTCACCTGCGTTGCGTAATCTGGTGATATCAGCGGCGTGGATGATGTTTTCTTGTTTGTCGAGTTCTTGGACCGATGAACCTTGAATCACAGGTCACCCGGCCAGTTTGCTTGTCACATTTCTGTGCGTTTTCCATTGCAAGGTTGCATAAACAAGTGCTTTAAACAAGCATTCTAGTGCTTTCTTTCCTTTTCTCCTAAGCGAGCGCCTCGAGGCTTTCTTCCCTCCCCTATTTACGGCTTTGTTTTGTTTACGTTTCTAGCCTCCCTCCCCCGACTTCCTCGCTCTGCCTCCGCTCTCGTAAGCCGCACGCCTCTGAACAAATGATCAGTAGAGTTTACAGTAAATCTTTTGAAGCCTGAGACATGCGAGTGCAGCCAAATATAGTAAAAAGCCATCCAAGAGCTTCAGTGTGCATGTGTAAATGCATTAGCGTTTTTTTAATGGGGAATCCACATGAGTTTTCAGTGAATGCTGTTGACCCCGTGACCTCTGAGTGAATATAGGGAAGCGTGTTTATGGTCCGTGTCGCGCTCACATGTCGATAGGGCTCAGCGATACAGCAAAAACAATTAGGTCTTGATGCTTTTCAGCCATAAGATTATATTCAGTCATAATGAATAGATTTTCTTTGCCTTTAAAGGAGAATTTTGGCTAAATGGCTATTTTATCTGGTGAAAAATAATAATTTATTGTTTAACATATTATTAATATAACAAATAAGTGACAGAACTTTGACAGCATGTATATATATATATATATATATATATATATATATATATATATATATATATATATATTAAATAATTAAAATAAAATTGTAATTGTAAAAATTGTAATATTTAAAATAAGAATTTTATTATTTTAAATATTTATTATTAATATTTAAAGGAGAATTTGGGCTAAATGGCCATTTTATTTGGTGAAAAATAATATTTTATTGTTTAACATATTATTAATATAACAAATAAATGAGAGAACCTTGACCACATATATATATAAAATAATTAAAAAAAACAATTATAAAAGTATTGTAATATTTCAAATCTAATTTAAAAAGATCTTAAAAGCGATCTTTTTTTTTTCAGATTCAAATTTTATATCACTACCAAAATGATTGTGAATTTGTAAACATAACACAACATAAATTATTTATTTACTTTATTTACTTGTTTATCTATTTGCAGCTATATAATGATCCCTAGTAATACACAGACATTAATATTTAATTAATATTTATATGGAAATCACCTCTTATAACCTTATTCTTTAAATCAGATAAAAAATTTATATCGTTAGCACAGCGTAACACCTGCTTTGTGAGTTAGTCCCAAAAAATAATAAACAAATAAATTCAAATAAATACGACACGGTGTTGCAATCGATTATTCATGCACATCCCAAGATTGCGGACACCATGTTTAAAGACATATCGTATATATTTGAAGGAAGGACAAGATTTTGGAGGGATGAGCAGTTGCCGAGTTAAATAAAATGTAATAAATATATAAAAAGGCATTTCTAATAGTGTAAGTGGTAATGCAATAATTTTGATATCCACAAAAGAACAAGAAATCAGACATCAGACCCACACAATGCTTATGAATGAAAGCAGGAGGGACTACAAAGGCTGGAGAGAGAAGATGTGTGTGTTTACACAGGGATGATCCTCGGGAGACGCCGCGGAGGCTGTCCTGGAGGAGTGGGGTGGGGTGGGGATGTGTTTTGTGCAGGGTTACGCAGTCCTGCAATCGCTGCCGTATGAGAGGAATGCTGCGAGAGAGGAGGCTGCGCCCATCTGCATGCTCACTCCTGCCTGTTCGCGTGTATTATGGCATTCCCGCTGCATCCGTCTGCCGTCTGTCTGCCGGCGCGTCAGGGGTTAACGCTGGGCGGATATCTCTCTCTGTTGGAAGAGGCTGTTGAATGGCTGCCTTCCACGGACAGCAAAAACATTGGTTAAGGGTGAGGGCGGATCTGAGGCTGCTGCGAAAACCTGGAGTGGAGTCGGGGGTCGCTGAAAGATTGTGTCATGTACAAAATAAATTTGGTTAGGCAGTAAGTGCTTGTTTAAAAGTATCAAACACTTCAAATTGATATGTTTTGCACCGTTTCAGGAGTTTTGCTTTGGCTTTCTATCTTTTTGTGCTTTTGTTTTGTATAAATAAGGTCATTTCGTCTTTTTATCTCACAATTTGTGACTTTTTTTTCCGCCCTCAATTATGAGTTAATATCTTGTAATTCTGACTGTATAACACGCAATTGCGATTTGTCAAAATTGCGATATATAAACTTTTTTCTCAGTATTGCGAATTTATATCCCCAATTCAAACTTTATAGCTCGAAATTGTGTCAGGTCAGGTCCACAGGGATTTCTTCTTTCAAACACAAACCACTCAAATATGCAATACTTTTCATTTTGAAGAGCAGGTTTTGTTCTGTTATGTAAGATAAATGTTTCTGACTGTCAAACAAGACGCACAGAGATTTCTGATAAAGCATGTTTTATTAACTTTATTTGATAACATAATTTATAACTAACTGTACAATTAAACGTAATATAATTATGGTATGTTTGCATTAAATAAAAGATCGCTGTTTGCATTCATGTGTGTTTTTATTTGTTTTGTGAAAGATCTGTAGCATAAATCATTATCTGTCTATGTATATTGTTATTGTTTTGCATTAATTATCAGATTAAACATATTAAAATTAGTCACGTATTTTTTACTATGTAAAATAATAAAATATGTTGTGAAAATGAAACAATGTACAATTGAGAAATAGATATTTCTGAAGATAAATCGCAGACCACGTCTCACGAGGTAAATATTTAATATAAAAATAAATAATGCAAACATTTTCGAGAAATAAGTAATTTGTACATTTACATATTTGGTAAGATAAAATACATTATATAGCTGTGTATACACGCCATGAGTTCAACTTTCATTTCGTGAACAGTAGAGAACATTAGTGTATTTAATTCATTCACCAGACCCAAACATACACAAGTTTCAAATCCACTGGCTCAGTTAACATTTGTAGTATAGTAATAATAGCAGTGTATATCTTATTTGCATATGAAGTGATATTATAAATCCTGTAAACATATAGAAGGTAATATTTGGACTGCTCCAGTTTTCTGCACTGACTTTAAGCACAACCGGAAATATCTACGCACACACTCACAAGACCGGAAATCCAAGATGGCGGAGATATGCAACTAGCCCATTTGATTAAAAAGTCATAAACGTGAGATAAAAAGTTGAAATTACCTTGTTTTATTTTTTATTTGGTGTAGAATGATGCCGCCAACCTCAGATCGCCTTTTAAAAAATGTTGAATTTGATTAAAAGTATCAAACACTTCAAATTGATATGTTTTGCACCGTTTCAGGAGTTTTGCTTTGGCTTTCTATCTTTTTGTGCTTTTGTTTTGTATAAATAAGGTCATTTTGTCTTTTTATCTCACAATTTGTGACTTTTTTTCCGCCCTCAATTATGAGTTAATATCTTGTAATTCTGACTGTATAACACGCAATTGCGATTTGTCAAAATTGCGATATATAAACTTTTTTCTCAGTATTGCGAATTTATATCCCCAATTCAAACTTTATAGCTCGAAATTGTGGGTTTATATCACGCAATTCTGACTTTATAACTCACAATTTTGCCAATTTGATTAAAAAGTCATAAACGTGAGATAAAAAGTTTAAATTACCTTGTTTTATTTTTTATTTGGTGTAGAATGATGCCGCCAACCTCAGATCGCCTTTTAAAAAATGTTGAATTTGATTAAAAGTATCAAACACTTCAAATTGATATGTTTTGCACCGTTTCAGGAGTTTTGCTTTGGCTTTCTATCTTTTTGTGCTTTTGTTTTGTATGGATTCAGGATCTTTTCACCTCCATGATCCCCGTCACCATTTGCCATTTTGTATTTCAATCAGGCAGTGGTATGGTCCACCATGTAACATTATAAATGTTTATTTTTACATGTTTGTATTGTTTATTATAAATCATTTTAGAATTTGTAATATTTCTTTATTCGAAATATATGTAAAAAAAAAAAATCTATACTGGCCAATAGTTTCTTTAAAGAAAATAATTTTAATAATTTTAATATTGTATTTATTTATATAACAATTATGTTGAAAAATCACACTTTTTTTAAATACTGGATATTATTTTCTTTAAATAAAAAAGTAAACAAAACATAAATAAAAATAAAAAGTCAGGTTGTATTTTGGATATATGGAAGCCTGTTTCCGCCACTGAATAAAAATAAATCTCGTCTTTTTATCTCACAATTTGTGACTTTTTTTCCGCCCTCAATTGTGAGTTCATATCTTGTAATTCTGACTGTATAACACGCAATTGCGATTTATGTCAAAATTGCGAGATATAAATTTTTTTTTCTCCGAATTGCGAATTTATATCCCCAATTCAAACTTTATAGCTCTAAATTGTGAGTTTATATCACGCAATTCTGACTTTATAACTTACAATTTTGCCAATTTGAATAAAAAGTCATAAACGTGAGATCAAAAGTTTAAATTACCTTGTTTTATTTTTTATTTGGTGTAGAATGATGCCGCCAACCTCAGATCGCCTTTTAAAAAATGGGAGACTTTCAACCCAACACCATAATGTTAATGTGAAATAATATTAACAGCCCAGATGAATAGGGTTAAAAATGTTAACTGTTAAATTAAATATTACTAATTAATAGTATAATTAAATAATATTACTAATTAATAATTAGAGTTTAAATTTTACTCCACCCCCAAAAAAATTTTTTTTGAAGAAGTAAATTAAAATGTTAAAGATTATTGTAGAGTATTTTACAAGAAAATTCTATTTCTGTTTTTCTACTTAAAAAATTCGTCTTCAACTCAAAGTGTTTCTTGCCAGTTCTTTGTAATTGTTAAATTTACTCACAATTTCGGAGTATAAATCAATTCTTTATCAAATTGTCTCAAATTGTGTGCTTCCTGATTTGTTTTGAATACATTTAGAATTGCACCTTTTGTTTTGTTTTTTTGGTTTTCTGTTATGTTTAAACACCATCACTGCATTCTCTAGTTGAATATGCTCTAATCTGCAGAATTTTCCAGAATATTGGATAAAGCCGGGGTTTAAAATTCTTGTTTAATTTTGTTAACATACTAGAGTCAAAGGTTTTTATAGAGGGGATTTTGGATATCTCTTTTTATCACTCCATAAATCGCAAAATACTGTCAACAATCAGAAAAATACACATTTTAACCATGTTTATAGAAGTAAATTGTTGTATAAAACCAGGTGAGTGTAATATAAACAAACCCCTTGGTAAAATCCTTCAGAATATAGATGGGAATAAAACTGTAAGTTTTTGTGTATGTAAATGCTACTAAATTTATGCATTTAGCAGACACTTTTATCCAAAGCGACTTACTCTGCTTACACTTTTCCCAACGTGTTTCCTGGGATTCGAACCCACAACCTTGCGCTTGCTAAATCGATGCTCTACCACTTGAGCTACAATAACACTGAATAAGTGGGAAAACCGTTTTTTTATTGAGAAATTGAGAGAACATTCTTTAAAAATATATATTGTAATTGAAATCGATAGTTGCTCACATTAAAGAAAAATAAGTCTAATAAGTAATTTTTTTCCCCCTCACAGTTTGTCCTTCTGAATGCCTCCATGGTGCTTGTACCCCCCATAAAGAGTGCTGTCACGACCAGTGTCTGGGCGGCTGCTCTGTGCCAGGGAATTCGACCAAATGCGTGGCTTGTCGCAACTTCCTGTTTGGCGACACCTGCGTGGAGCGCTGCCCGCCGGGCTACTACACCTTCAAGGGATGGCGCTGTGTGTCCTTTAAATTCTGCCAGGACCTCCACAACAAGTGTAAGGGCAAGAGCGGCGACTGCCACGAGTACGTCATCCACAACGGAGCCTGTATCCCAGAATGCCCGTCTGGATACACCACCATGAATTCCACCTCGTATGTACAACCTTTTGTTTTGTTTTTAAATGAATGCAACATTTATATTAAACGTTAAACAGCATTCCACTTTTTTTCAGTCAGCTCTAATCAGATTTTGCTACACATCAGACATGAGTTGATGAAAACCTGCGACAGATTGAGTTTTGAGTTTTTGACAAATCACAAAGTTGAATTAAAGGGTCAAGTACTACTTTACTACTATCATAGTAGTGTACTACTTGGATAGTGTACAGTCTAATTTTAATTATCTGGAAAAGAAATTAACACATTTTCCCTTTAAATTATCTTTAGCATCATAAATTAAAATTAATAAGTATAATAAATATAATGAGTAAGTAAATATAAAATGATTTCTACAAATATATTTAAATGGATGACACTATTGTTTTATAAAATAATCTTAAAGAAAATCAAGACTTTGGCATTATTGCATTATAATAACAAATTATATATGTGTATATATATATATATATATATATATATAGATAGATAGATAGATAGATAGATAGATAGATAGATAGATAGATAGATAGATATTGATAAATAAATAATAAAGATTAAAATGTTATAAAAGTATTATTAAATAATTGTATTATAATTATTAAAACATGATGTGATTATCATTTATTCAAAATATAATTTCTTTTTTTGACACTGGACATGTTCTTGACAGGTTTTGTGAGACTCTTTAAAGAATGAATCATGTGCTGCAGGCATGAAGAAGCTGTTTCTGATTAACGCTGTGATTTGTTTTAGTCGCTTAGAAAATTAACGAACCGGTTGTCACGCTCAACTTAACCGGGAGAAGATAAAACTGTTCTAGAAGTATCATAACGTCGTTTAGGCTTTTCGTCAGTCACGGCAAATTGAAAATGAGCAGATTCTAATGGCCGATGTCAAGTGTTAAGAGCCTGATAAAATGCCACCCTGATTATTCCAGAGTCATTTGCAATCCAGCTGAATTTGTCAAGCAAAGCGGAAGTATAATGAGCCAAACCAAAACAAGACTGCGTGTCGGAAAGCAAGTCCATTTGGCTGTTCAGGAATGTCCGGAAGCTCGCGCACATGCTGGTTTGCACGTCCAGCTTCATTTGTGGGAATTATTAACGCACAAATAAACAGAGAATTAACACTGAGAACGGTAGTAACACGCACCCTTGTGGTAACAATGGCAGCCTTTGTTTGCGTTTGCCGGGGTCTCGGGGGCTTTAAGAAGGTGGTCGTTTCACTGGCCTTTTGATTCCTTTGTCTCCACGTCAGAACGCTGCCGTTGTGGAAGCTTGATGGGATCTCGGTTTTCCAGGAATTTTGTTTTGAAAGTGAGGTCAGTGGCTTGTTTTTCTCGGCTGGTCACCTTTCGCCTTTGTGGGAGGCAGCCATGCGGCATTAAGTCCCGTTTCGTAACAGCACGCCCCATCCTTCTTTCCTCGTTATTTTCCAAATGAGACGACGACGCATCGGGAACTAACAGCATGTGGATGTCGTTCGATGGGAGTTAAAATTTTAAAACTGTTGGTTCAACAAAGCCGCGTGGATCTGCTAAATTGGAAGAGTAGTTAAAGAGTGGGATTATGGGCTTAAAAACCAAAAAAGAGAAAAACGCTCAATTGTGAATGAACTGTTTAGCATTTCTGTGGGTGTGTTTTTTTTTATAATTCCTGAAATACATGATGCTGTTAAGTATTCCTTGTAGTGGCAATTGAAAAGGATTCAGTTAAACTCTAAATCGCCCCAAATACACTTAAATAGGGTATGGACCAGTAACCGTTGCTCTCTAAATAATACCAGAACCCAATGATGTTTGGTTCAGTTAATAGTTAGCGCATGTTCATTCTTACGCCAAAACCGTTGCGCTAAACTACTCTGCCAGAGTTTCGTTCGCAGTATTCAATGGTGCCACAACACCAAACAACTGAATCTAAAGCACATACAGCACGAAATGTGAGGTATGAATCCCGAGCAAATGATTCTTATGAACCCTTTTAGTGAAGCAAAACATACTTCAGTGTACGTTCAGTGTACTCCAATGCTCACACAAATGACTCTGATTCATAACGCACAGCAAAACCAGTGCGATCTTGTTCCCAAGCAAATGAGTCTCATGAGCATGTTTCCGTTTAGTGATTTGAAAACATACAGTGGGACTAGAGTAATCCAATTCCCGTGAAATTATTTTTGATTCCTGAACAAATGACTCTTGTGAACCAGTTCTTTTAAGTGAATCAAAAGCAAACCGTGAAGCCAGTACAATCTGGTTTCCAAACAAATGACTCTTGTGAACCTATTTCATTTAGTGATTTAGAAACATACAGAATGATTCGTATAATCTGGTTCCCTGAAAAAAGTTTTTTTATGAACTATTCCTTTTAGTGTGTCAAAAATGTGGCAATTCCTAAGTATGAATGACGATGAGTCTGTTCTTTTAAGTGAATCAGAAACTTACAGCATGATTAGTGTAATCTGGTTCCCAAACAAATTATTTTAATGAGCTAATTCTTACAGCCAGAAGCCTAAAGCACAACCAGTGTAATCCAATTTCCATAAAAATGGCTCTTTTGTAGTTAGTCAAAATCATACAGCACAACCAATGTAATCCGATTCCTGAATGAATGACTGAGTATGGTCTTTTAAGTGAATCAGAAAACCGCATGACTTGTGTAATGTGATTCCCAAACAAATTATTCTCACATGAAAAATCATATGATCACAGAAAAAAATATGAAAAATCTAATGAATTCTTATGAAAAGAAGTCAAAACTTACGTTTAAAATGATTCCCAAACCAATTACTCTTATGAGCTGATTCTTATTAGGCAACAGAGCTGGGTAGTAACGGATTACATGTAATCTGGATTACGTAATCAGATTCCAAAACTCAAGTACTTGTAATTAGAGTAAACTACTTTGTAAAATACTCGTAATCAGACTACAGTTACTTTTTATGGATTACACGATTACATTTTAGTTACACAATGGTAATAAGTTGTGAACAATCCATTGATTCTCCTAAATTCTTCTTTTTTTTGTCTTTTTCAAGATTCATGTTTGCGATGTAGCTATTTTTTGCGTTTTTCAATGATACGTTCATATGCACTTCTAGTGTTTTATTAGATTAAATAGTAGATGGTTTTCAATATTGGTTTTTTGTAGTGTAGCTGTTTTCTAAATTTACTTAATTATAAGTAACTAATTATACGTTTTATTAAGTGTTACTAGCAAACACTAACAGCAAGGCACATTAGTGTTAGTATTTTGTAAGTATAAGCTGTCCATACATTGTACTTGAAAAAGAAGCTATTGTGGCTCTTTTTGGTGAATTAAATATATTTTGTGGAATATATTGTTTCTTTGTAAATGTCAAAATAGTACAAGATTAGACTAATTCAATATATATGTGATATCAAATAAGTGTTAGCACAAATGTAATCTAAATGTAATCCAAAAGTAATCAGATTACATTACCAAAAAATTGTGTAATCTATAAATTTTGTCATGTAATCTGTAATCAGTAACTGATTACAATTCATAAGTAATCTACCTAGCTCTGTTAGTCAATCAAAAATAAATAAATAAAGCACAATCTTTTTTTTTCATAAAGGTATTAAAGTTTTTGCCTTGTTTTTTAGTGGATTCAGAGAATAAAGACGGATGGGGGAGGGGTGAAATCTCAATTCCCCTCTCACCCACTGCTGCAAGATTCGAGTGCCATTACGTAAAGTTACACTCTTGTTGTGTTAAAATGTGATTAAGATTAAGCAACAGAATTATACAAATGCACTGCGCCGCTGGGATTCATTATGTTCCGTTCAGATGCATTACAGCACACAATCCGTTCCAGCACATTTGGGTTCGTTCCAAACACAACAATGACAAGAGCGCAGGTGACATGAGAATTTAGCGGGAAGGGAACAATATGTTTAACCCCGAGGCAATCGCAATCTCAAAAAGCGGTGCCAGCTGCTGACATCATGGCGAATACATGTGTAAAGCACTAGTCAGGTGTGTCTGAAAGCCGCTATTGGCTTCAGACTTGCTCTCGCCGTTATGTCTCGATTAAAACCCATCTCTGTCAATCATTCAGGTTGAATTGCAAGCCGTGCACCGGTCGATGTCCCAAACTGTGTACAGGGGTGAAGACGGTGGACTCGGTCACCGCTGCTCAGGCTCTGCGCGGCTGTACGCTGCTCAACGGCAGTCTGATCATCAAAATCAGCAAAGGAAGTGAGTATTGTGCACTTTGAGATGGCTCCGCAAGCAGATTGATTGCATTCACATCTATATTGTTTTCATTGTTTTAATTGTTATATAGTAATGTTAATATTATTTCAAATTGTTTTATTTATACAAAACCATAAAATGATTATTGTGTAAGTTATTTGAACTTTTTCTTGTTTGTAAGCTTTACTAATTTGTTAAAAAAAAGAATAAATAAACAAAATAGCAATTAATCTAATGTTATATAATATAACACTTTAAATAAATTACAAAAAATATTTATAAAGACAATATCATTTTGTTATTAAATGGCAAATAAATCCAAATACATAAGATGTTTATACTTTGATATAGTTATAAAAAATAAAGTATTAAACACTATTTTAAATATAAATCAATTATTCACGTTTATTTATGTTAATAACATATAACATTTTAAAATAACATAAATAAATAAATAAATAACTGAATATAAAAATTAAATGGCTCCAAAAATCAAATAAATCCAAATACATAAAATATTAAACATAAAATGATTAAATTAAATGATTAACAATTAATCCTAAAATTATTAACTATTTTATTATTTTAAATAATGTTTTTCAAAAAAAATGTTGTATGTTTACATAATTAATAAAGGTTTAGAAATGTATAAAAAAATTAAATTATGGATTATAAATGATAGATAATTATTTTTTTCATGCATAGATATCTTCCATATTTAAAAAAAATGTAATTTGTATTTTGCCTTCAATTTTTTGTTAGCTTTCAGAATACTAAAGATTTTAATATTTTACATACACAAAAACATAAAAATGCTTGTGCAAATTATTTAAACTTCTGTCATTTATTTAAAAAAAAATGATATATAAAAAAAAAAAATATATATATATATATATAATTATAATAACAATATATTTTATATATATAAATACATAAAATATAAATCAAATATCTGTTTATAAATTTCTAAAAATAAAATAATGAATAGTTAACTATCACAAGCACATAATTCAAGATTATTCAGTTGAGCGATATTATGTTTTAAATAAATGAGTGTTATGACAGACCAATCACAGTCTAGTAATATTTTTAGCACACACACTAATATGGATCAGTCTGTGTATGCATGAGGTGAAGTGTGCATCTCCTGTTCCTCAGACAATATCGCTGCCGAGCTGGAGTCTAGTCTGGGTCAGCTGGAGGAGATCTCAGGCTATCTGAGCATCCGCCGAGCCCACGCTCTCGTCTCGCTCTCCTTCCTCCGCAAGCTGCGTCTCATCCGTGGAGAAACGCTGGAAGCCGAGTGCGTAAGACGCTACCGCTGAGCTCAAGCGCTGAGCTTTAGGGATTACTCAATGCCATTTCTTGATGTTTGCAGGAACTATTCTTTCTACGCCTTGGACAACCTGAACTTGCGACAGCTGTGGGACTGGAACAAACACAACCTCACCATCCTCAACGGCAAGATGTACTTTGTCCAAAACAGCAAGCTCTGTAAGTCTGAGATCCTCCGGATGGAAGAAGTGACCGGGACCAAGGACAGGAAGAACGACGTCAGCATCCCAGCGTATGCTGACCAGACCTACTGTAAGAGCCGCGCTGCTTTTGCTTTTGCTTTCAGTGCAGCTTGACGTCAAAGCAGACTTGACAATCCACCCTCTCTTCCAGGTGAAAACCAAGTTCTTAAATTTACGCAAATCCGCACGACCCACGACAAGATCCTCATTAAGTGGAAAGCGTTCTGGCCCTCGGACTTCAGAGACCTGCTGGGATTCATGGTCTTATACAAGGAAGCGTAAGTGTTACGGGTGTTTTAATGTAATATACTGTGTTACACATTATTATGCTTTTGTTTTTTTAATAGTTTTGATTTTGCAATTTTATTAGTAGTAGTATTTTGTGTGTACGTTTGGAATGTGATTTTAGTTTTGTTTTGATTTACTTAAAATAATGTATATTATTTAATTAACTATCCTTAATTAATATAAATGTTCTACATTGTACTTGTTTAAATTGTATAATTTTTTGTGCATGTTCGGAATATGACTAGTTATAGTTTTGTTTTTATTTACTTGTTTTTTTAATATTATTATATATGATTTATTTAACTAATTAATATAAATATTGTTCTGTGTACTTAAAAGCATTAAAATACTATTTTTAATTATAAAAAATACTATCTTTAGCTCGTAATATAATTTGATATTATATTTAATTTAAATTAGTAAATGAAAAATGGTGTACCGTGTCTTATTTTTGTAAACTGCTGTAAACATTAAAAGCTTAAAAATGCAGTTTTTAAAAGGTTTACATTTGGCTAGTAAGATAATTTAATAATATTATAATTCATTAAAAAAAAGTGTTGTTTTATTTCCAAATTTTTTTTAAAACGGCTTTGAACTAGAGAGCATTAAAAAAAATTTGATATAGTTATAAAAAATAAAGTATTAAACACTATTTTAAATATAAATCAATTATTCACGTTTATTTGTTAATAACATATAACATTTTAAAATAACATAAATAAATAAATAACTGAATATAAAAATTAAATGGCTCCAAAAATCAAATAAATCCAAATACATAAAATATTAAACATAAAATGATTAAATTAAATGATTAACAATTAATCCTACAATTATTAACTATTTTATTATTTTAAATAATATGTTTTTAAAAAAAAAAATGTTGTATGTTTACATAATTAATAAAGGTTTAGAAATGTATATAAAATTTAAATTATGGATTATAAATGATAGATAATTATTTTTTTCATGCATAGATATCTTCCATATTTTAAAAAAAAATGTAATTTGTATTTTGCCTTCAATTTTTTGTTAGCTTTCAGAATACTAAAGATTTTAATATTTTACATACACAAAAACATAAAAATGCTTGTGCAAATTATTTAAACTTCTGTCATTTATTTAAAAAGAATGATATATATATATATATATAATAATTGCATCAAACATTCACAGAATGTAAAACCTAACTATTTGTATGCATATTATTTGCATCGTTTATAAACTGAACGCTAATTAATAAACATAATAAATATATAAAAAATTCTATACTTTCGAATATTTTTTCTTAAAATATAAATATTTCGCAGCTTTTAATTTATCGCTTTTAACGTACGTGGGTAAAAACATGATATAGGAAAGTATTAAAGTAGTCTAAGGTTGTCTCTCTTTCCTGTCTAGGCCTTATAAGAACGTGACTGAATATGACGGGCAGGACGCCTGTGGCTCTAACAGCTGGGCGATCGCAGACGTGGAGCCTCCTGTGCGTGGCTCCGAGGGCAAAGGTCAGATCGATCCGGGTCTCATCATCATGTCTCTGAAGCCCTGGACCCAGTACGCCATCATGGTCAAAGCCCAGCTCGCCGCCTCTGACGACCACCTCGTCCGCGGGGCCAAGAGCGAGATCATCTACCTCCGCACCAACGCCACCCGTGAGTCACCGCCGTATTTCTCTGTTGTTTCAAATCTTTGTAAATAAACGGCATATTTGAAGTTTTAGCAGCTACATTTATACATAAAAGCTGTAAATATATATATGTATATGTGTGTATTATACATGCATATCTTAATAAATGCATGAAATACAGGTATAAAAAAAAAGATGCATATTTTATGTAATTGTATACTGTGATTGTAATTACATTTTAATCAAAATTTTAGGTAACACTTTAGTATAGGGTCCAATTCACACTAATAACTGGTTGCTTATTAGCATGTCTGTTATTAACATATTGGCTGTTTATTAGTGCTTATAAAGTACATATAATGCATGACATTCATAATCCTACCCAATACCATAAACTTAACAACTACCTTATAAACTATTAATAAGCAGCAAATAAAGGGTTAATTGAGGCAAAAGTCATAGTTAATGGTTAGTTAATAGTGAGAATTGAACCCTAAAATAAAGTGTGACCAAATTTTATTATATAAATAATATAGATATACATGCATCTGTATGCATAAAATAATGTGTGTGCATGACAGCACATATTAATTGTATGCATGTAATTGCATTATTGTATTAATTATAATTTAAAACATATGCAAATTCAAATATATCAAATTTAAAAATGCAGTAAACGCGTATATGTGACACTGGACCACAAAACCAGTCTTAAGTGCAAATTTTGCATTAAAAAATGTAAATATTCAGAAAATCATTTTTTAAAATCTCCAAATGAAGTTCTTAGCAATGCATATTACTATTAAATTTTTTATTTTTAATATATTTAATGTAGGCAATTTACAAATTATCTTCAAGGAACATGATCTTTAGTTAATATCCTAATGATTTTTGGCATAGAAGAAAAATCTGTCATTTCGACCCATACAATGTATTTTTGGCTATTGCTACAAATATACCCCAGCGACTTAAAACTGCTTTTGTGCTCCAGGGACACACATGTTCATACATTCTTACACATGCATATGCATATATACTTACATATACACTACTACATACATGTGTATTTTTGTATGAATTATTCGTGTGTGGCCAATAAGCAACAGTTTCCTCTCAGGTGCTGTGTAGCGTGCCTCGTGAACGCTTGTCATCTGAAGCTCTGTTTCTGATGTGTAACAGAACCCTCGGTTCCTCTGGACCCCATTTCCTGGTCCAACTCCTCCTCCGAGATCATTCTCAAATGGAAACTGCCCTCCGACCCCAACGGCAACATCACCCACTACATCGTCTCCTGCCAGAAGAAGGACGAGGACAGCACGTACTACAAGTTCGACTACTGCCAGCAAGGTGCTGATCAACGGAAACGCCTGTAGATCATCGCTGCATAGCTGCTTATTAAGAGTACCTCCTCTTTCTGTCCGTTCAGGGATGAAGGTGCCGTCCCATACGCCGACACACCACGACATCGAAGATGACCAGAAGGGGAACCAAACGGAGGAGCCCAACCAGCCGGGCAACTGCTGTGTCTGTCCTAAAACAGAGATGCAGCTGAAGAAAGAGGCCGAAGAGACTGAATTCCGCAAGACCTTTGAGAACTACCTCCATAATGAAGTGTTTGAACCCAGGTACACTATGCTCATTTCTTCTTTTTATATATATTTATATGATTTATTTCAGTTTAGAAGTTTAGTATCTCCAGTCAATAGATGGTTTCAGTATTAAATGGGTTCTTACTGAGCTGTTGAACAGCAAAAGTCTATAGCGCTATCTACTGGTTGATTGGCTAATTGCTTTGCACGGGCCACATTGCAGCTTAACCTGTCCAAGATTATGGATAATTATGTTTTATTTATATTTATGCTATGTTTGAGGTGTAGCTTTAGTTCTGTATCAGTTTTTATTTATACATATGTATTATAGTAAGTGGAAAAAAGCTAAATAAGTATTAAAAAAAGGTGTAATTTAAAATGCGGCATCTTTATCTAATTTTAAAAAATCACATGACAAAATAAATTGATCAAAGCATTGGAATCAAACGTATAACATTTACATGATTTTTTTTAAAATTAATATTTCATAGTCTTCAATTTTACGTTAAAATATAAAAATATAATCTTGGAAATAAAATACATAACATTTACATGAATAATTTTTTTTTGTTTTCAGTTTTACATGAAAATATTTTTTCAAAAAACTTGGAATGTACAACGTTTAAATGATTTTTATAATATTCAAAATATTTACAGTCTTTAATTATAATATATATATATATATATATATATATATGTGTGTGTGTGTGTGTGTGTGTGTGTGTGTGTGTGTGTGTATATATATATATATATATATATATATATATATATATATATATATAGTACACATGCATATATATATATATATATATATATATATATATATATATATATATATATATATATATATATATAATATTGGGGGGAAAATGTTTTGATGTAGTTATCTGTTAATTAAATATTTAGAAAAATGTAAAACATTTTCTTTCTTTTTTTCTTTTTTATAGTCTTTAACTGTACATATCAATCAGAGAAAAATAAACATCTTTAGCAGCTTTATGCAATTAAATCAGAAGAGTTATTGGCCACGGCAATGGGATGAATATTGTAGCGCATAAAGTACAGACCAAAAGTTTGGAAACATTACTATTTTTAATGTTTTTGAAAGAAGTTTCTTCTGCTCATCAAGCATGCATTTATTTGATCAAAAATACAGAAAAAACAGTAATATTGTGAAATATTATTACAACTTAAAATAATAGTCTTCTATTTGAATATACTTTAAAAAAATAATTTATTCCTGTGATGCAAAGCTGAATTTTCAGCATCATTACTCCAGCCTTCAGTGTCACATGCAACATCCAGTCGATCACATGATCATTTAGAAATCATTCTAATATTCTGATTTATTATGAGTGTTGGAAACAGTTCTGCTGTCTAATATATTTGATCAATAAAAGGTTAAAAAGAACTGCATTTATTCAAAATATAAAAATTCTAATAATATATTTTCTTTACTATCTCTTCAGCCAAAGTATTGATTTTATTTATTTTTTTAAAGAAAGAAAGAAAAATTACTGACCCCAAATTACTGACCAGTAGTGTATATTGTATTACTAAATATTTATATTTTAAAAACATAGCTTTTTTTTTTTTTTTTTTTTGCTTTTTATTCATCAAAGTATCCTAAAAAAGTATCACATTTTCTGAAAAAATATTAAGCAGCAGAACTGTTTCCAACTTTGATAATGAATCATCATATTACAATGATTTCTAAAGGATCATGTGATATTGATCCTAAAAATTCAGCTTTGTATCATAGAAATAAATGATGATTTAAAGTATAATACATTTAAAAACAATTATTTTAAATTGTAATAATATATCACAATATTACATTTTTTTCTGTATTTTTGATTAAATAAATGCAGGCTTGATGAGCAGAAGAAACTTCTTTCAAAAACAATTAAAAAATAGTAATGTTTCCAAACTTTCAAACAGTCTAACAGTATATTTACTTCTACTACTTATCAAAGACAGACATCATTCCTAAACGTTTCCCATCATTCTCAATGGCAGAAGTGCACAGATGCACAAATAAACCCTAATTTAACACACACATAATCTGCTATTTCTGAAGTAGCATTAGAACTGAAATCATTAGGGTGTTTTCGTTCATTCGCTCCAAATGAAACCGTGTCGACCCGCAGACCCCACCGACGGCGGCGCTCAGTTGGTGTGGCTAATGCTACTTTGCCAAATTTTGTGAGCACATCGTCCGACCTGCCCAACTTTTCAACCACTCCGAGCCCAGAGAAGGAAAAGAATCAGAAGATGGTGTTCAAAGCCAGCTCCAAAGAGTTCATGGTCATCCCCAACCTGGTCCACTTCACCAGCTACCAGATCGAGATCCAGGCCTGCAACCATCCCACAGACCCAAACCGCTGCAGCATGTCGACATACGTCAATGCCCGCACGCTGCCCGAGCGTAAGACTGCCACACCACTCTCTTCTATTGTTCTGGTTTGAATTCACATTCTAATGTGTCAAATTTCTGTTTGTGTTCTTAGTAAAAGCCGACGACATTGTTGGGCCAGTGACTCACGAATTTGTTCCCGATGAACCCGAATTTGTCTACATCAAATGGCAGAAGCCGAAAGCACCCAATGGCATGATCATACTGTATGAACTCAAATACATGAGGATGTCGGATAGCTATGTAGGTGTTTGTTTAATTCTAAGAAATTCACGTTTATTAATATGTATATATTTTAGCTGTCATGTTTTTATTTTTTCAGTATTTTATCTATAGACTTCTGAATAAATATTGAATATATTTAAACATTTATACTTTTAGATATTGAGAAATACAGACAAAAATGTATACAATTTAATATTTAAATTATCAAAAAATAAAAATTATTAAATACAATAAAATATTTATTCATTTATATTTGTGAAAATATATTAACATATATTTTAGATTTGTAAAAATTGTAAACATGTCTAATATGTGTATATACACCTAAAATATTTATGTATTAAAATTGTGTTTTAAAAGTATATGCATTTAAAATATTAAACGGTTATGTATTGTAAAATTTGTGTTCAAAGAGGTTTATATAATTTTATTTTATTTTTTTCGTCACTCAGGAGGATCAAATCTGTGTGTCCAGAATCGCTTATGAAAAAATGAATGGCTATCGATTACGAGTAGGGCATCCTGGGAATTATAGCGTGAGGATACGTGCCACTTCGCTGGCCAGCAACGGTTCCTGGACGGAGCCTGCATACTTCTTTGTTCAAGACAGTAAGCTTTACTGTATTTATTACACTTTACTGTCATTTTGGCCACTGTGGTATCTAATGTACTTGTTTTACAGGGGATTTGACCATAAAAATCATGATCGCCCCGCTCATCCTCATCATTATAATGCTGTTTCTGGCCAGTACAGCCTTCGTTGTCCTTAGGAAGAAGTGCGTGTTAGACACTCTTAAATTAAGTCCTTGTTTATCATCTAGACAATGCAATCATGTATAAATATCATTTCTCGCAGACAAACCGAAGGACCGACTGGCCCACTGATTGCTTCCTCAAACCCAGAATATCTAAGTGCAAATGATGGTAAGATATATCTTTGTAGATGATTTTAGAGATTGTGAACTAATGTCACTATCAATAAGTTTGTCTAAATACCGTAACGTAGGAAAAAAACATATATAAGTTGCACTGGACTATAAGTCGCATTTATTTAGAACCAAGAACCAATAGGAAAAAAAGTTACCGTCTACAGCCACGAGAGGGCGCTCTGTTTTAGGAGCACTGAGCAGCATAGAGCGCCCTCTTGCTGCTGTAGACGGTAATGTTTTCTCTTGGTTCTATATAAATGCGACTTATAGTCCAGTGCGACTTATATGGGTTTTTTTCCTCATCATGACGTATTTTTGGACTGATGCGACTTATACTCAGGTGAGACTTATAGTCCGAAAAATACGGTATATATATTTTAAAATGTATAGCCTTCAATTTCAAATTTCGAGCACAGCAAAAATAAAATAATGAACTGACTAATTGGTTGTCAGAATAGTTGTGGCAATGGAATAAATATGATATTATATTTACTCTTTGTTGTTTTATAGCTTTCAGTTTGCGTGTTTTTTGTTGGAGAGCACAAAATTATATATTATTAAAATTGGAAAATTTGAATTTGTGTGTCTATAGTGTACATCCCAGATGAATGGGAGGTGCCTCGGGAGAAGATCAGCGTAATGAGAGAGCTCGGTCAGGGATCGTTCGGAATGGTGTATGAAGGCATCGCGAAAGACATTGTGAAGGGCGAACCGGATACGAAAGTGGCCGTTAAAACCGTCAACGAGTCGGCGAGCCTGCGTGAGAGAATCGAGTTCCTCAACGAGGCTTCGGTAATGAAAGCTTTCAGCTGCCATCACGTGGTGAGTATAGATAACCTGGACGACCAACGTAATCGAGGCAGAATACAAGCTTGTCTAAATGTTCAACTTGTTCGTGTAGGTTCGCTTGCTCGGTGTGGTATCTAAGGGGCAACCGACATTAGTCGTCATGGAACTGATGACACACGGAGATCTGAAAAGCTACCTGCGTAGCTTAAGACCTGATTCGGAGGTAAGTCCTCATGTTCCTGATGTAGAATGACCCCAATCCCCAATCGCTGTATCCCGTACGAGCCCCCAATTTCATTGCAACTGAGGACATTATAACAATAAAATGGACCAAATCATGTCATTTGATGTTAAATAATCCAGTTTTCCTTCACCTTCAAGAGCTATATCAGTCTATGAAACATCACAATCTATAGTTACCAGTAGCCTTTGGCTGTGATCACTGATTTCAGTGGGTTTTTTAACAGAATAACCCAGGTCGTCCACCGCCCACCTTGAAGGAGATGATCCAGATGGCGGCGGAGATAGCAGATGGCATGGCGTACCTCAGCGCTAAGAAGTTCGTCCACCGAGACCTTGCTGCCAGAAACTGCATGGTGGCTGAAGATTTCACTGTGAAAATTGGAGGTAGGAAGATCAGAATGGAGCAGATTTAGTGTTAAATTTGGGATTCGAAGGACGAAAGATCTTGATGTTTGTTTTTCTTTTTGCAGATTTTGGTATGACGCGAGACATCTATGAGACTGATTACTATCGCAAGGGCGGGAAGGGTTTATTGCCCGTCAGATGGATGGCACCAGAGTCCCTAAAAGATGGCGTTTTCACCGCTCACTCGGATTGCTGGTGGGTATTTCTCTTCTTTGGAATTTTTTGCTAATCTGGTGTTAAGAAGAATATTTAAACCCCTTACAACAAACTAGAGAAGTGCTTTGGGTTCTGTTGGGTGTCCAATCCTGTTTTTAAAAGGCCAAAATGAACACATATGTGGACAGTCCCAGCCAATTGAGCTGGCAGTGCTGTAATAAAAATCTGCTGACTTTTAGGTCTTTTGGAGTGGTATTATGGGAGATCAGCACACTTGCCGAGCAGCCTTACCAAGGACTGTCCAACGAGCAAGTGCTCAAGTTTGTCATGGATGGAGGATACCTGGAGAGACCTGATAACTGTCCAGAGAGAATGTAAGTACCGACATTTTAATAAATAATAAAGCTTTAATAAAGCTGGTGGACCTAAACCTGTTGACATCCCTTTTAGCATCCAGTATCCAAAACAGTAGTTTTCATTTAGACAAAATTCTGAAAAATAAAGGTAATATTCAGGATCTTATGTTCACAGTTGATAAACCATGACAAAGTAAAGCTCTTCGGCAGTCAATGATTTTGGTCTCCAAACTATTTCGGTCAAAACTGATTTTTTTAGTTTGTTTGTTTTGCTGTTGAGAGCAAACATTTATTTTTCCAAAATTAAGTGCAGCACTAATGCAAATGCGGAGTGTCCTGATCTTTTCAGCAAGAAATGAGTCGTGTCAATCTTTTCTTGGCTGAAAAGTCAGTTTTGCTGCTTTAGCTTATGAAACCTCTTAACATTCACTGTTGCCATCAAGTTACCAAAATTTGTGTTTGTTTTGTTTTTTTAACTGTAACAGTTTTCATTTAGGATATGGTCATTCAGTTTGGGTTATTGTGTATATGATACTCTATACTGTTCAGGATTTACTAATAAAGCAGACATTTTTTGCCATTATTCCAGGCATTTCTGACAAATATTCTCACTTTTCAAAAATCGGTACATCCCTATCCAAAATGCAGGTGTATTTAAGTGGTTTAAGATTGTCTTCTGTCGCTCTAACTCTACTCCCAGGCATAGCCTCATGCAGATGTGTTGGCAGTACAACCCGAAGATGCGGCCCACTTTCCTCGAGATCATCGAGATGATGAAGGAGGACCTGCATCCCACTTTCCAAGAGGTCTCCTTCTTCTACAGCGAGGAGAACAAACCGCCCGAGAGCGAGGAGTTCGACATGGACTTCGAGAACATGGAGAGCATACCACTGGACCCCTCATCCTATTCCCAACGGGAGGAGAGCCTCGGCAGGGACAACGGCTCCTCGGTGGGCCTACGGGGCAATTACGAGGAGCACGTGCCCTATACGCATATGAACGGTGGAAAGAGAAATGGCAGAACTCTGTCTTTACCCAGATCAAGTCCGTCCTAACGTTTGCCTCGGCTTTTTCTCTCTCGGTTTTTTAATGAGACGTTTTCAAATGCGTTATTTTTGCCGAGGCCCTTAAAGATACAGATCTCAGGTCTTTTTTGTTTGTCGTCGTCGTCGTCGTCGTCGTTGTTATTGTTTCCATCTCACAGCTACACTTGTATGGTTACAGCGAAAACGGACACTATATCACCCATCATCTGATGCACCATTCGCTTTCTGACACTTTTACACTTTTGCCAAGCTGGGCAGTGGGGAAATGCAAACTGTGAACATGACTAAATCAACCAGAAAAGCTGCTTCGGCTAGGTCACCTCAAAGTCCACTTCCTTCTCCTTTGGAAGCTTATTTCTTGTCTCTCTCTCTCGCTCTCTTTTTTTTGTGGAAATCTTTTAAGATAGTGGCCTATAAAAAGAGAAGTGTCTATCAATGCTTGTGTTGATTTCTTTACTACAGTCGCTTTAAAGTGTCGAACTATGGGAGGGCTTATATTATTTTAGAACAAACCATTGTTTTGTAGAGGAATGATTTCTTATTTTGTCCTGGAGAATTCCTGAATTCACATAGATGATGTTCATATGCTGTTCTGGTGAATGAGTTTTAATTTATTTGCTTTCTGTTTTGTTTTTCTCTGTTCTCTGAGCTTTTTTCTTTCTCCTGTCCTTTTCACCGGCTGAAGGATATTTAACAGTTATGAATTGGACAAAAGAGTTAATCAGATTGACCAATAGCTTGCTGCTCTGATATGTAGTGGGTATTAAAATATATATATATATATATTATATATAAATATTCACAACATCTGAACTTTTGTACATAATTCATGTCTTTTTCTGATGTCTTCATTGGCTTTGCTCATGCAATATGTTTTGCAACAATGTCTTTTCGTAAGCTGTTTTTTTTTTTTTTTTTTTTTAACAAAACATTTTTGTTGGATGTTCCTCAGTTACATTTTGGGATTCCGATAGCTGTTGGGGAGAATGTTTTGGGAATGTTTCAGAGCATTTTCTTCCGTGGGATATGAAAGGTTGTTTTTGGCTCAATTTACTATTTACCTGATTTTTCAGGTGGATTTAGGATCTTATTGTGAGAGAGAAGCTCTACCTAGGGATTCCAGGTCCTTAGTGTTTTGACAGCAGAAATATTCAACCTGGCAATATTTTAATCGGATCAAAAAACATTCTTGTAATTTATCCCCGATCAGGCTCTGGTACCTGTTAAAGTATCAAAAGTGAGTGTAGATCTCGCACAGCTTCGCATAATAACAGCGTTTACGCTCTAGTTCTGAGAAAGGGAAGTCTTAGAAGACCACAGGGAAAGTAAACTTCCTCACTCTGTCAGAATGACGCAGCTTTTTCCCAAATAATCCTAATCCTTTAAAAAGAAAAACAGACAGCTTTCGTAGACAGACGCATAATTCCTCAACTTTGTGCCTTCTCTAATCGCGAGAGATGCCGTTTTTACTGGATCTTGCTTGTAGTCATAAAAATGTGCACATTTCATTTATGTGCATGTATATTTGTGGATGTATATTTATTTGTGGGTAGTTTGGGAGGGAAACGACAGAACGAGGTTGAATTTTTGCCATTTCTTGCATTTTTGTACTGTAGACTGATAAAAAAAAATGTTGGTCCCATTGGCTTTATCTTAGATGTACATAGCAGAATCTAAGAAATAAAACTTGCTTGTTGCTCTTCGAACACTATTACAAAGAATTGTTTTCCTATAAAATGGAGCAGTCGTCAGATGCCTTTTTTTTTTTTTTTGCTAAATAACAAGACTACCATACCTTTGAAAAGCCAACTATTGATATTTATTTATTTTATGATCCTCATAATTATGTAAATCCCTGCTAGCTTTTATTACAATACTCTAAGGCGGGTAAAACTAGTCTTTTAGTTGTTTATTGGTCACGAACGCAGTTGGTTTCACGCTAATGTCTTTCTGTTGGTTGTTTGGACAAAGTCTACCTCAGTATATTGTTAGATTTTTTTTAGTACCAAGTGCATCTCTCTTTAGTTGTTTGAATTTCTGTATCAGCAAAAACCATGTCCGCAATCCCAAATTCGGCCACTAGAGGTTCTCTCTCGTAATGATTATTGTTTCCCTTTATTCGATTTTGATTTTGGAGAAAGCTTAGAACCAAAAGATTCACTTTAACGTGTGACGTCTGTCTTTTGAATCATTTGAAATACGCAGAGCCAGTTTGGTTGTGAAAAATTCGATTAAATTTAAGTTTATCCTTAAGTATTACAAAAGTACAACGTTAAAAGACGCCTATAACGTCAAGTGTGTGGGGAAAAGCAGTTTTTTATTTTATGGTACATTGTTTGGCTTTGCTAATCTGTATGAGGTAATAAAGCATTTTATCTCTTTGTTATTTGAATTATAAAAAAAAAAATTGTACAACCCACTCGCCGTTAATTCGTAAACATTGTACGTTTTCTGTGATTTCAATTTAACCGTTCAATTCATTTCTTGAGCGACTACTGATTCACAGTTTGTTGAGTAAAAATGCCCATGAAACATTATGCAATATTTTTTATTGACTATAGTTACAATTTGGGTACAACCGTTTGTAAAATACACATGATGAAACAGCTCTTCTTCACTCACTGCAGTATCTAACTAAACAAATGTTCTAATGCCCCGAGTTAAGTAGTTTCACATACAAAAAAAATTGTTCGCTGTTTTTTTTGTTTGTTTTGTTTTGTTTTGTTTGCACCAAATGTGATTGTCAATGTCTTTTTCTCTTTCATGTGTTTTCTACTGTGAAAAAAAACCCATTTCTATCAATGCCATAGTTTATAGTAAACACGGACTTCACCTGACTTTACTTCCACATGCGTTCATAAATACCCTCGCGGACAATCCTATGTGCCATAGAAACGTTTTCTTTTCCTCAGGGAGATGTGAGCGTTGGGTTTCGTTAATCGGAGGAGAATCAATTTTATCCACTGCTAGCTTAATCGTACGAGAAAAATGGATGGACAACTGCAAAAAAACGATGCCTTTGAATGCCAGTCGTCCATTTCTAAAGCATTTCACATCTTTCGATGCCTCTCCGATGTGTTTCGCGGAATAAATTGAGCGCCCCTAGTGGATCTATAGTGCCTTGCACAAACCTAAGTATCCTTCAAGCCAAACCTGGCCAACAAACTCCCTGGACCGGATTGTTTTTCCCCGAACATCCTCAAAATACTGGAGCCTATTGTACAGATTTCTTGACCGGTTAGGACATCTTTGGCTCAATCCTTGGCTCGGTTTTACTGTATTGGTATATGTGAATGATATTCTTTTATTTTCATTTTTAATTAAGCTGAACTTGTCTCTTCTTGGATATGCTACGGCTTGCTTTGTGCGCTTGACGAACCACCAAACATCGTACGATTGATTCACTGTTACCCAAAAGACAACTTTGGCAGCTCCCAGTGTAAAAGTCTAAGTGAGAGAATATCATTTTGATAAATGACCTTTAATAAACGTAGTAACAAAAACAACCAAATACAGTTTTTTACAGCAAGCTAAAAAAAGCAGAACAGGTTGAGCACAAGGCATTTTATGTATTTTATTGACTTTAAAAGAAAAAAGTATTACACTTAGAGATATTAATTTCTATTTTTATAGTCAAAAAAGGGAGGGCAAATTCAATTACCTCAACTTTTGACTGTAAACTTTTACCATTCATGTACATTACAGAATTAACATTAGCAATGTATATAGCCTTCTTTTCAAAAAAAGTGTGATGTCTTTTGTTCATGGCATTACACTGTGATTCAGAGATATAAAAGACATCGATTTTAATCCCTAAAATGATTGGATGACGAACTGTTTTGGGGGTCTGGCCTGCAATGAAACTCTTTGTACGACATTGCATTGTTTGATTTATTTTTTATATTTTATGTACAACTACCTGTTTGCCATCCCAAAAATGATGGCATATCCTTTGTCAGCATTTTGTATTTGTAAATTGTTATCCCTTTCTTTGTACGATACAGAAAATTCCTCTACATTGCGATTCATAAAGGTGACCGTTTGAATAAATAATTGTTTTTCAATGTGAAAAACTGGAAAAGACCACTGCATACTTTATTATAAGCTACAGTCAAGCAAAAATAAAGGTATAGTTGACATCTGAAATGATAACTTATACAAATAGGTTACTATTGGAGCTTGTTTCTGCTATGAGATGAAAAAAATAAAACTTCTCACAATTCTGCCTTTTTTTTCCTCGCAATTCCTCGCAAATTTTGAATTAAGAGATATAAAATCACAACTGCAAGAAATATGTCGGAATTGATAGACGAAAATTCTACGATACGAGAAAAAAGAGATTTGCGAGATATAAACTTGAAAGAGAAAAAAATAAAATTTGCTAGTTTCTGAGAAGAAGATTTGGATCTGTAAGAAACTTAATTGTAAGAAAAAAGGTAAATTACAAAAATAAAAACTTGCCATTGCAAGAGAAAAAAAAGTCACAAATCATTAGATGAAATAATTACAATTTTAGTTTTGTATGGCAGAAAAAAAACATATAAACAACTATGTTTGCATTTCATGATTGTGACCTTTTTTCTTAGAATTGCACAAAAAAAGATTGAATTATGTATATTACTTGTATTTGATCTTGTGGCGGAAACGGGCTTCCATAGTTTACAGAAAACATCATGTCAGCCCCAGTTACAACAGAAAATCAAGTTTAGTTAATACTGAATGTGTTGAATGTTTCTTTCTTGTGTAAATCTGTCTTTTTCGGGGCTTACATATGATGGCCTGTTTAAACGTCAAATAATCAGCACCCTTGTATATTTTTTTCCCCGAACTGTTGTCATGTACAATTTTCTGTTTAGTTGAACATTGGATCATTTTGTTTGTTTCGTTTATCCCTGCTGTTTCGTTCTGCTTGTTTTTTGTGTTTTGTTTTTTAAATGTTATTTAATCATCAGCACACACTTTCTCATCAAAACTTCCCCCTCGCTTGTTGAATTTGTGCCCTTTATGTTGCGTGTGGAAACCATGTCTCTTATTTAAACAAACCAACGAATCCATCTGACCAGGATCAAACTGTGCCATGAGAAACGGATCGACAGTTTTAGTTTTTCAAGGAAAGCCAAGCAGTGACGTGTACAGTAAATATTGCAATGAAATGAAAATGAATCTTGCTGTGTGTAAATTATTAACTGTTTATATGAAATTTATGAATTAAAAATTATTTGGGGAAAACAATGGCTTGCAAATGTGTCTGTTGCCAATATAATGTATAACTTTTGTACATATGAAGAGATATAAAGGCGAAAGAACAGAATTTCTCATTTAATGTTCCTCTGAAGACAAGTACATGGAATGACATGAGGGTGAGTAAATTATTTCAATTTCATTTATTTTATTAAGTTCTGGATGAACTGCAATTGAAATGTTTTTAAAACAAACATTATATCATTTTATACACACAATGACAAAATTAAGACAAAATGGCATTTAAAAGTACTGTAATGAAACCAGTATTAAATGGTACAACAACATGGTACATTACTTTTCGGGAACTTCTGTGAATATTTTATATTCAAAACTTTTGTAGAGTTGAAACATATCTTTTATGAATATATATCATTACTTCATACTTGTCCCAGAGTGAATTATGAAAATCTGATGTAAAAATGTGACGCACATTACTAATTTGTGGCTTCATCTTACAACATTTAGCTTTTTTTTTTTTTTTTTTTTTTCTCCTCAGTGTCCTCTGTTTGCACTGAAGACAGCATCGTGCTTGAAAAATGAAGAAAAGTCCAGGTAAATATAATTTGTGGACAATATTTTGTTGAATTATGCAGAAAAGTTTTAAAATCTCATTTAATTGTGTGTATTTGAGATACATAAAATGCTAGCTATAAAATTAGCATTACAAAGACGAAGGAGATTTTGATTTGTAAAATGATGATAGTGTAATTTCCATCATAATTTCCACAACAGAAGGTCTGATTTGAGATGTGCTGGAGATGGAAATTATGATTTTCAGAAAAAAGACAATTCTCATGTCTGAAGACCAAATAAACGGCGACACTTTACAGTAACATCCCTAATTAACCATAGTAACTAACAATGAGCAATACATTTAGTGCTGTATTTATTAGTCTTTGTTGTTAAAAATACAACATTTTGTGCATAAAATGTTCTGTAATGTATTAAGTAATGTAAATAAAAGTATTTTTAATTGTCAGTTCAAACTAGTGAGTAAAAAGTGTTTTAAGCAGTGTTATTGTATAGTATTATTTTTGTTATTTCATATTTACATATTTGGTTTATAATTTTATATTTATATATATATATATATATACATGCATACATAAATCTAATTTCTATATAGCTTAAATGACTTTTTATTTCAGTCTTAGTTTTAGTTATTTTAGTGCACTTCGTAATATTTCTATTGTATTTGTAATTTCAGCTTTTTATTTAAATTACCTGAAAACTATTTTTAAATAGTTTTAGTAAACAGTAATTCAGAGTTTGTCCCACATAGTGTCCAAAGTTGAAGAGAGTTTTGTCATTTTTATGATTTTTAAGATTTTAAGTTTTTTTTTTTAGTTTTAGTAGTTTCAGTAATTCAGGTGTTGCCAATGTTAGCATTTCTCATTTGTTTACATTTCCATAAAATATTTATATGTGACCCTGGACCACAAAACATAGGGGTCTTAAGGGTAAACTTTAAAATTGAGATTTATACATCATCGGAAAGCTGAATAATTAATATTTCCATTGATATATGGTTTGTTAGGATCAGACAATATTTGGTTGAGATACAAATATTTGAAAATCGGGAATCTGATGGTGCAAAAAAAAAAATCTAAATACTGCGAAAATAAAAACCTTTAAAATTATTCAACTGTATTCTTAGCAATGCATATTACTAAGCAAAAATGACATTTTGATATATTTACGGTAGGAAATGTACAAAATCTCTTCATGGAACAATGGAACATGATCTTTACTTTAAGTACTAATGATTTTTGGCATAAAAGAAAAATCTCATTTTGATCTATACAATGTTTTTTTTTTTTTTTGACCCATGCAATGTTAGTACCAAACAAATGTCCCGTAATACTGATCATATTATTTACATGATCCTCATTTTAGTAAAACCATAAAGAGACACTCAGGTCTGTTACTGAGAAAATGTCTCAACATTGTGCTGTCAAAAGAGCACTTGTACAATTAGCAGGAAATAGCCGTTTCATCACTAGTCAGTGAACTGTGAACAGCAACTAGTTTATGCAAAACAAACTCTGCGAAGGGGTTCGTTCACCACGTTAACCACCAGCCGATTTGAGTTCTGCTGATCTCTTCCAAAACCCTGCACAGATGCACTCAGTGTGGGAACTATGCAGTCATCACCCCACATGCACAAAAGACTGTTTTTGCTTTCTACAGTTTGAATCAAAACATCCACAATCCCTATGTTTGGTTCATACCACGTCCGAAAGAAGGGCCTTGTATGTGTGTGTTCACGTAAAGGCCATGTGTCTGTGCTGAATGTCAGTCTAAAGAGGAAGTTGTAGCAGTGTTGTGCGTTTAGGCTGTGGTTAACACAGCACTCTGCTCTATTCAGACACTTCAGCTGCCAGAAACTCATGTGTTCGATTCAGGGGAGGACGTTTTGCTAGTCGTGGATAGTTGTTTGTATTTAAAGATTAAGGTGAGTACATAAAAATGCTTGATTTAGTTAATACACGGTAAAGATGCTGACTTTTTGTGCGATTTGAACTGAATCTGTGGCATTGTTCTGGGAAAGCATTATCTTCTGCAGCTCCAGATAAGCTATCATACAACCTTTAATGTGTTTAATCTCGAGTTTGGGATGAAGCTTGGACATTCTGGACTATGAGGACCCAACTAGAGTTCGACTTGAAGGATTTCACTGCTGCTTTCGGCCATTATTGTTCACCCGTTTCATTTAAGGAACTGCCTAAGCAGAAATGCAGTTTGTTCGCTTTGGTGCAGCTGAGTGTAGAAAATCATACTAGGTGTTAATTGTGTCTGTCTTCTGTTATTTTTCAAAAGCAACCGTTGCGACGCCTGTTTTTGCTCTTCACTGATGGTGTTTTCCACTTTCACTATTGTTCACCAGACCGTGCACACCGTTATAAATTTCATTTTCATCCACCTTGCAAAAATACCATTGGTTTTTTTGTCAAAATACTGTGATGCATTGAAATGAACCATGTACAATGTTTTTTAAAATGGTATTCCCAAGAATATCATGGTTGTACCTTTATTTATATATATATATATATATATATATATAGGCATATTTGTGACAGAAATATTATGGTAGATGTATGAATATGACAGTTACACAATAACATGGTTATTAAAGTACATTGGCCGCAAAAATATTTGTGCATTTGAGCCAAACTTAAAATCAGCATTTTCAAATTTATTGATATTTCAGATTTTTTTTTAATGTTTCAGTTTATTTTTTAATGTGTCATAGTTACATGTACTTTCTATAGCAATAACAGTAAACTGTAAAATTCCATGCAGCTAAACTAAACCCAAAACTTAGCCATATAGTAAGTGCATGTACTGTTGTCAATTAATATTATTCAGTTCATGTTTGTATAATTAGACTAACATCTACACCTTAAAACAAAACGTAATCAGAAATAAAAATGGAATGGTGAAAAGTGGCAGGTTGTTTGAAGGGGAGGAGTCTAAAAATAAATGGTCTTGATGATGTCTGCAGAACAGGAAAGTCATTTGAGGGGTGGAGCAAGTTTTGTTATGATCTGATAAAAGTTTCCAAATAATGTGAAGTAAGTGTGACTTAAGTGTCCAAATCATTTTTGAAGAGACGGTACTGTGATATTTATCACCTGATACCATCACTGTGATATTTTTTTTGTAGGTGTTGAGGTAAACACATTTCCACCCCATTCAGACCCAGCAGTGCTTCTGTCTCTCTTTTATCCCTCCCTCTCTCTCTCACTGTGAGCCCCCGCGTCTATGCCTCTTGACTTTGAATCATATGTTAGTTAATCCCCAGCGGTTCCCTCCACTGATCTCAGACTCTAGATTTTCTCATATATCGCTCACCAACTCCTCTGGGAGAGACTCGCAACGTCCACATGGCAGATCCTCCTCTTCACAACTCCTGGCCCTCGTTCTCATGGATGAAACGATGGTCCTTCAAACGAGGTAGAGAGGATGATTGTGTCTTTCTGGATCTCGGAATTATAACTAAATTCCAGTTTACCAATGATTTTGTAGAGACTATAAATATAGGTAATAAACTGTAGGAACAAGGTTTTTTGGTGAAAACTATGGTTACAATGGTATTTTTGTAAGGTTATATATCTAATGTGTGTGTGTATCTGCCTACTTCATTGGAATTTTTCAGCTATGAAAGTATACTAATAGTGTTGTTTTATTTTTGCATGCATTTGTGGTCTGTCAGACCACCGGTGCTTAAGAAGACCGGTCATATTGTGAACAGAATGAGCTTTTGCATGCCGCTCTCATGACCTGACTGTACGTGTTAGCACATACAAAACCACATTTTCACACTTAGGACAGATCTGTGCGATTACGTCATTACTGCAGTTTGTGGTAAAAGACGGAATAACTGGAAACCACCAAACTTCAGAACAGGAATGTTGGATGTGTTTTCAAAATACTGATCGAGGTGGTTAGGGTGTTGCGCTCAGAGACATGGTGCTCAAACAAGTGATGGAAGTGCAATTTCCTGATCCCATGTCATTTCCTCTCTTTGCTCTACTGTTCTTTAAAAAGAAAAAGGCAAAAACAAGATTCACATAACAGAAATCTCCAAATTGCGATTGGCAAATGTTTCACTTCCACCAGGGATTCAACGACTAAAGTGCATGGGACGGTTAGGCTATTTCGAGCCTGTTTCCTTTTATTTAGAACAACATGAAACTTTGTATCTTAATAGTGTGTGCAATGGCCTTGAAGTGTGTGAAAACACTGAAGTTTTCAGCAGTTAGACCTACAGTAACTTGTAAAAGCTGAGAGCTCCCCCCCCCACCTCTTTCTTTTAAGTATTTATGTTGGAGCATATGGTAAGAAGGGGCAGCCATAAAAGGATATCTGAACATGACAAGCATCATGGTGCTCTAATAGTTTACATATCACTTGTCTGATTCAGATACAAACAACCTCAGTGCTCTAAGACTCTGTCATTCGTCTAGGCCCGAGATGATTTACACCAGAAAGTACTGTACAGTTCATTCATCCATCGTTTAAGGACAGGGAGTCGGTGAAGGAGAACACTTCTGGATTGGACTTTGGTGTCTGGGTTTTGTCATAGTTTATATCATTATTGCCATAATCATCTTGTAAAATCAGCTACTCTGAGGTGTGGAAAGGTCACTTAAATGGTGCCCCAGAATTGGTGGGCCTTAATTTAACTCAAAAGAATGGTTCTTGAAAGAGGAAGGAAAATTATGCAAATCTAAAAAGATGCAGAACATTGAGTTTACGTTCAGAAAAATACAGGCTCTGAAATGGTACTTTTGGGGTTCTGCAGTTGGTTATATGGTTGTTTTGGGAAAAAAAACAAGTTCATTTTCAGGTTCAAATGATCTTCGGGTCAGCAAATTGATTCCAGGTAGAAGAAAAGTCAAGTATTTCTTTGTTCTTTTGAAGCATAGTTACTTAGATGGTTTTCTGAAGGACCTTGGGTTCCCCTATCGCAGGGGTGTCAAACTCAATTCCTTTAGGGCCAGAGCCTTGCAGAGTTTTGTTCCAACCCTGCTCCATCACACATATAATGTAGTTTTCAAATAAGCCTGAAGGACCTGATTAGATAGATCAGGTGTGTTTAATTAGGGATCTAAACTCTGCAGGGTTCCCACCCTCCAGGAATTGAGTTTGACACCCGTCCTGTAGCACAAGTCTGGAGCCCATTATATACCCGCTATCAAACACAGCCCAAAGTTTTGCTTCTGTAAACTAATGCTTCCATTTTCCATCAGATTAAGATCTTCTGTTTACAGGGGAACGTTTCCAGCTTCAACTGACTCCAGCTGTGTGTTGATGTAATATGCTGGAGTTAATGGAAGCCGCTGATAAGTTCTGGCAGTAGCTATTTAGAGTATTTTATTTAGGGTATGCCGTCATACTGGCACTCCAGAACCTTATCTTTATTATTGCTACTGTATGTCACAATCCTCAGGAATAAACACAATAGATATGATGTAATTATATACAGAATTGTTTTGTCTGGTGCACGGCCCCAATATGTTTGATAAGGCACCTGACCAAAAGCAATACTTTAAGACGGAGATCAAGGAATCACTAAGATGGATAGTAATTCTAGCTGAAGTCATGGTGGAACATTTTGTGTTTCAGCCTCAGATTGCAAACCATGCTCGCAACTTCGTGCCCAGGTCTCAACACCCAGCTCATCCTCGTCCTTGTCCCCGACCTCTATTCCAGAAGACGTCTTCTTTAGCAGTTCACCTGAGGACAAGGTAAGACCCTAACCATGACCTAACTCTTAACTAAGGCCAGTGGTTGATAAGAATGATGCTCAAGCCCCTAATGTTGGCCCATGAACATATGGAAAATGAGTCTATGTGAGTCCATGTGATTTGTTCAATATGCACATGTATTTTTGAAGTTGTGTCATAGCTTTGTGTGAGGAACAAACTGGAATCGATTTTAAAAGAGTGGGGTAATATCTGAAGACCTTGATCAAGGGACTTTCTGTATTGGATAGATGTGTCTGCTCGATGACGAATAGCCAGTGGCTCTTGCATCACACAAGAAGTTTACTTAATGCATCCTCTTTCAGTGCATGAATGACACTAGCGTGAGACTTACTTAGACTTCACATTATTAGTCATGTGTCATGTGATTTTTTGTTGTTGTGATAAATCAGCTGTCCATGGGTTACTTGCTTCCAGATAAAGTTCTTGACTGAGAGCAACGAGTGCAGCAGTGAAGAGGACCTTTTAGACCTCTGTTCTTCTCTGAGAGATTCGGAATATTTCAGAGACCTGCAACTCGGATCCTGTGAACCACCAGACAAACAACTTCTGGTCTTAACTTCACCTGTCTCTGACAAAGGTACAGCCCCTTTGGTACCTCCTGCATCCACACCAGAAAGTCGATCTAGGCATAGTTTCACAGAGTTCGAGACCCATCGAGACGACACCGTGATTTCCACCGGAGGGGAAGCCATGGATCGCTTAGTTGCTATCAGAAACTCAGAGTTCCAGGATTATCCGGAATCTGAGCAAGATGAGGACTCAGACTCGGATAACTTTCCCACATTGGTTAGATCCATGTCCACATCGCGTAGACACAGCTGGGAAGTGCCAGTGTCGCCAATTGACCTGGGAAGAAGGTAAGACTCACTTTATCAGTGGTCCCAAATAGTTTAGACACATTCAGAAATGTCTAAGTATCATTGCCATATCTTTCAGAAGAACTTGTCAGTGCATTCTGTTGTGTCACACTCTTGTATCTATGTATGTAAACATTGCATGGTTATGTCGTGTAGGTTCAGTCTAGACACTAATGGCATTGATAGTGATGGGGAACGAGAGGACCACTGTTTGGCCAAAAGTCCCCATCTACCTTCTCCCTCCTTCTCCGAAAGCTCAGTGGAAGAAACGACGGGTGCTATGGAAAGTGAAAGCTCCAAAACACCAGTAAATGTCTTTACTGAAATCTGTGTCTTAGTTTAAACAGTGCAAGACTTTCAGATAGCTCTATAAACCATACTCCCGCTCCCGAAGGACTACCGTACTGTTGAGTTTAACTTCAACCCTAACCAAACATACCTGAACCAGCTAATCAATGTATTCAGGATTACTTGAAAATAAAGATAGGTGTGCTTGAACAGGGATGGAACTGAATTCTAGCCAGAAGGTAGCCCTCCAGGAGCAGGGTTGGCGTCATTTGCCATTACTCTTATTGGTTATGTTTTCACATGATTTGGTTTTAACAACAGCAGTCATCTACACCAGTGAAGACAGTATATGCCAGATCAGAGATTCTCGCGACTGATGAAAAATCCCAAGCTGACAGAGTCTCCCGCATACTGGAGACTTCTAAGCAGGCGGCCAGAGAAGCTGGAGGTTAGTGAAAGGACTCTCCAACTAGGTAGACAACTCCAGTCAGGTTTTATGGACGATAGCTTTTGTGTCATAGGTCTCCAGCCCTTTTCTTGGGGACCTACTTTCCTGCAGAGTTCATCTCCAACCCTAATCAAACATACCTGAACCAACTAATCAAGGTATTTTCAAGGATCACTTGAAAGGTCACAGGCCAGGTGTGCTGATACTGGTTGGAAAGAAACTCTGCAGGAGAGTGGGTCCCCAGGAGCAGGGTTAAAGACCTATGAACCCTATACAGCCATATATCTTTTTTGCTAAGAAAACTGAACCTAAAGCACTGAAAACAACAACTGAATACATGTAATCCTGACCTGTGTTGCTTTGAAATTTCAGAAGAGCAGGAGTCGGAAGTGGGTCTGCAGTCAGTGGAAGGACGGAGTCATGTGTAAGTTTTAACTTTTGTTTAAGAGCACAATATTAGCTATGACAAAGTTATTTTGAGCCAGTGAAGTTAACATAATTCTGAAGGATCTTGGAATCTGTCAAAATGATCAAGATGGCTTCAACGATGGCTTTCTGGAACGCATTTAGCATACAGTTGGATTAATGGGACCAGTCTGCCTTGAAACATGCAGCGTTATGCTATGTGGTGACATAATTTAAACTGAAACAGGAAGGGGGCGGGGGTGACATATCAATCAGCCCTGCCCTCTTTTTAAATAGCCAATAGCGTTTTGTTTTTATCACAGCTTGGTAAAGCCACATTTAACAGCTTATACCAGCCACAGTCTAATTAGATTAGATCTTTAGATTCAATATGAAACGTTTACTAAAGCAAAAAAAGGTATGTTGGTGTCATCTCTTCTACTTGTACTAACTTCCCGTTTGTCTAACCTAAGGACTCTTAAATCTGGCCCACGAGATCTGCTTTCCTACAGAATGTAGCTCTAACCCTAATCAAACACACCTGAGCATGTTTATCAATGTCTTCAGGATCATTAGAAAATCACAGGTGAGTGAGTTTGATCAGGGTTGGAGCTAATCTCTGCAGCACATTGGACCTCCAGGGCAAGATTTGAGGAACCCTGGTCTTACCGTTTCTCCTCCTTAACCGCTATAAAATATAGTCCGATGCATTTTGTGGTCTACGTGACTCAACACAAAAAAAACAGACTTCTTTCGACTCAATGCAAAGCATATTTACACTGTCTGAATCGTTTCTTATTCCCCATATAGTGCACTACATGCCATTCAGCATACAGAGAAAACTAGTTCTGTGAACAAGTGACCTAATTTCAGCCGTGGTTTCAGTGTCTATTTATAGTTTAGTGGACAGGACATTTCAGATTCTAGAGAGCATTTGATTGGACAGAAAGTTTGATGAGATATCATATTGCCTGAAGTGAGAGACCCGTACATTTTGAATGCTTATAAATAAAAATGTTGTCATTGTTTTTGGAGCACACTAGCTTATAGATAACTATAAGGCTGACATATTCATACTAAAAGCCAAATATAAAATTTTTTGATTTCATGGGGACTTTAAAGTCCTGTGTTAATTAGCTGGTTTGGTTTAGCTTTTTTTTTTTGTTTTATAGAACTAGTAGTCCTCAAAAACATCCCTTTATGCAAATGTGCTAATAACAAACATTGACAAGCATAGTTTTCAGTCCTGATGTATTTCCTGTTGCAGGGTGGGACATATTGAAAGACTTTGGCTAGTTTGGTGCAGCTAGCATCGGGGGAGGGGCATTCTCAGTCGAGAGAGCCATTTGATTGGACAAGAAAGTAGTGCAGGATGATGTCAATATTTTGGGTCAGTTTTCATGAAAGAGACTTGAATTTTAAGTTATACATTTTGAAAAGCATGCTAAAATATAACTTAGCCTAAAAGCTACTAGACAGGAACTAAATCTAAACCAGTGTTTTTTCTATTAAACTGAAGGAAGTCATGGGTGAATGTAGCCCGGCGTGGATGTATTTCGCTCCTGTGCTTGTGATCTAGGCAGTAGATTTTATGCTGATGGTTTTATTTGGACAGCGGCAGGCCATGTGCCCTGTCGCTGCCACACATACTTAGCCTCAGTGTCTTGTTTGTCTCAGGCTGATGGTACAGAACGTTCTGCAGGAGCTTAAGCAGTATCATGGGTAAGTAAATAGTGTGAAAGAACCTGTCGTGCCCTCCTACAAACTAACTGAGTGGCCCACGTTTGGTTTGCAGGCCCGAAATAGAAAGCATTGTTTCTCACTTGGCTATGTCTTGAACATGTTGTGTATGTTTGCATAATTATGGCGCACCTTATCTTTTTTGTTTACCATTCTTGCTGTGTTTTCAAACCTGGTGAGGCTTTTCCTGGTTAGGCCGTCCTTGTTTTATCTCGAAATCTGCATGAGAAACCAAAGCGTGCTTTTAACAAGGTCATGAAACGTTTGCACAGCAGCTGACGCTTCTAACAGCAGATTAGCAAGAAGCTGTGTTCGGAATAGAAAACTAGCATACTGCTTGCTGCATACTGCAAAGTACACACTGTATACTTATTTTTGTATATCTTTTTTTAAAGATTTCGGTTTAAAGTAACACACTATATTGTGTAAACTGGATGTCTGGGTAAAATGAGATAAGAAAGAAATGTCAAAACTGCAGTTGATGCAGTTTTCGCTCTAAAAATGGAAGACTTATTCTGAAATTTTGCATTGGGGGTTGCAGAAAATGTTCATACTGCAGAAATAGTCAGATTATTACAGTAATATTCTACTCCGAACATAAAAATGGGATATAGCGTGATGCTTAGTATGCAGATTGTCACTGTTGCATGTTCATATTTGTTGCTGAAAGTATTTATTTTAAATAGTCCAATCAAATAGTCTAGTATGGTAGTTTGGCACGCCGAACATATCCAGAGTAATTTTGTAGTAAGCATGCATAGAATTGAATGAAATCCTGATCGTTATTATCCTGCGTTTTCCTCAGAGCTAAACACAGAACTTCAAGCACAGAAAGAAAAGAGGGGACAGGGAATTTCACTTGGTATGAGTTTCTTACCACTGAGTAAGTCAACCTACAATGCGGTTCTTTAGATAATAATCACTTGGCTATACCCTTGCTCTTAATAAATCATTTGAAAGTTAAATTGGTTTGATGTTGTTTTTTGTAGAAAGGATGGAGAGGAGGAGGAAAGACCTGAGCGTCTGGAAAAAGGGACCAAAGTCAAGCGGACTCTGAGCTCACTGAAGAGCCGTGTGACTGGATCCTTCAACAAAGACAAAGTAATCACACACACACACACACACACACACTGACATCACTTACACTCAGGCTGTGGGTTAAAATCATGTCCATTTCTGCTGAACTTGGCAGCAACTTCTGTGTCTCTGCAACTTCCTCCTTTTCTTGAATGTAGAAAGACACTAAACTGGCCCATGCAGACGACTGTACTGCGGAAGTTTTGACCTTAAACTAGACACTGTGCCAATGCTATGTTGTCTTCTAAAAAATAAAAAATAAAACACAGTAAGTTAATCAATCAATCAAATCATTAAAAAAACCTTGATCAGCTGATATAGATATATCTAACTATTTTGGTTAAATAACTAATAGACTGTAAAATAAAGACTTACAAATAAGGTCTCTCACTAAAAATCATCTAGGTTATATTTATATGATATATGTTATATTTCTTATATGATTTATATGATTTTTTATATGATATTTCAGTAATATTAGAGTAAAGAGTAAAATAATTAGATTTTTTTTTAAACATAAATACATCTTGCTATCTATCTATATGGAAATTAGATTTTAATATTAATATTTAGTGTTCCTGTAGCTCAATTGGTAGAGCATTGCCTTATAAAGCGCAAGGTTATGGGTTCGATTGCCCGTGAACACATGATCGGTAAAAAGGTATAGCCTGAATGCACTATAAAAACATCTGCTAAATGCATAAATTTAAATTGAATATAAATTAAAATTAAACAATTAAACAAATTAAATAATTACATTAAAACTCAGCAAAAATTATATTCACTGAAACAAACACCACCATGATGTATACTGACAAATGTACTTTATATACTATATATTTTAATATTTTATTTTGTATGTTAGTATTGATAATTTGTTGGAAAACCAACTTAATTTTCATGAAATAATAATAAAGTAAAACCCTATACATATATATATAATGCTTAAATTTATCCAGTCTTAAATTTATTTAATAAAAATATATTTTATTTGTATTCATAATTTTTATATAAAATAAAATAACACCTTGAATTAAAATATCGATACAATTATATATAATTTTAATTTTTGTATTATTATTTATTTATTCAGCTTTTGGGTGAAATACAACCTGGAGATTTTTTTGTGAAATATTTTATTTTATTTTTTTTATTTTTTTTGGTAACTGTCGTAAGTTATAACGTTACACATCTCTTGATTCCTCTGTTTTTAGGGTAAGACTCGAGAGAAAGAGCAGCAGAAAGAAAAGAGCAGAGAGAGAGACAAGGACAGAGAGAAAGAGTTGCGTGAGCGTGTGAAAGTGCGGCGGCGCAGCGTGAGCGGCCACCAGCTCGTGCCTGGCTCGTTCTCCACCTGGGCCACATGTTCACTGTGCAGCAAGACCCTGCAGAGGAAGCATGGTCTGCAGTGCTTGAGTGAGTAACCCACCACCACAAACACACACCTGTGCAGACGCAGCTGCTCCACGCATAGTGCATGTCACAGTCAACCCCGGGCTTTCTCACACTTTCAGTGGGGCTATTGCATCTTTCACGGGGTTTCCTTTGATTGTGAGCTGTGATAAACAATCAGCCGCTTGACCCACTGACTCAGTCTGTCACGTGACGCAACACTCGAGCTTCCTCTGTGTTTTGCAACCTGCTTTGTGCTGTGGAGAAGTGCAGCTCTGCGTAGAGACGAGCTAGTTTGATTTGAACAGTTTCTACTGAGGGAGTTTACAAGAGAACTTAAAGGGACAGTACACCCAAAACTGAAATGGCCTTTATTATAAAAATATGTTTTGCATTCCACATTTATTTATTTACCGTGTTTTTTTTTTTGTTTAACAAAAAGAAGAAATATAAAAGGTGTGAATTAAAAAAAACAAAAAACATAAGTGCCGCATAAATTATTCACTGAAATAAATACTATCTACTATTATAAATGTGTTCACTACTGTGTGTGTTCACTACTCACTGCTGTGTGTGTGTGCACTTGAATGGGTGAAATGCAGATCACAAATTCCAAGTATAGGACACCATTCTTGGCTTCGCATCATGTCTTTTTAATTTCATTTTTTGGTGATCTGTCCCTTTAAGAATCACTACGTACCAGGGTCATTAATTCAGCACACAAGTCACATGTTGTTTCAGTAAATTCCTGAAGATGCTCATTTAGAAACCATGAGTTTATTTGTTGACTGTTTATTTCCCTATTTTAGGAAGACTGTTTTTTTTTTGTTGTTGTTGTATTCAATGTTTGACAATGCCAGACTTTACAGAAAAGGAGAAACAAAAGTGTTGCTGTAAATTTAGTCCCTTAACGCCTTGGGAAATCCCCTCATACTCTGCTCTATCAAATAAGAAGGTTAAAAAAGTTTGGTTTTTAAATAAATGTAAATATATATATATATATATATATATATATATATATATATATATATATATATATATATATATATATATATATATATATATAACATTTTATATTTTTATATATAAATATAATTATTTATTAAATGTATAATAGACATATAACTGTCTGTATATATATATAATACACGCACACACACACCTATATATCTGTATCTGTATATGTATGTATTGTTGGTATATGTGGTGTCTCCTGGACAGTTTGCTTGTTTTAAGAGTGACTCATGTGTTTATTCAGAGTCTCAAAAGCACAGTCATCAAGTCCAAGCTGTAAATTTAAAGCCATTTGGTGGCGACTGGGCAATATTATGTATGACTGTTTGCGTGGCACTGCTTATTAAACAAGTCATGCTGATGTATTTCCTAAGACTTGAGGCTTCAGACGAGGGATTCTCTCTTTAACCAGTCACGATCATTCACGTTCAGGTTTATTACAGGAGACAGAAAGTAAACACCAGTAGTGTTGGGATATACTCGTCCTATCATCCGCCAGTGGGATCACCAATACACGATATTATCATGCTAATCTATTTCATTATTTACTTTATTTACTAAAAGCAGCCTTATGTTAGTGTCATCTATCGACTACACATTATATATTTTTAGAGAAGTAGCACATGGATGTCATAAAATATTTTATGAAATATCAAAATATTTTACTTTTATACGTAAAATATGACTTAATACTTAATTTGTATTTAACATGGCAACATTTTAATAGAAACATTGTAATTACTAATTATAAAGCTTACATATCCTAAGTTATTCAAACAGCACCGATACTATCATTTATCGGCACAACCATAACACTAGTTTGACGTTGAAAAATTACACTAGATCTGTAACGCGCCATCATATGCCATCAGCAGACTTCTGATGAATTTGCAAATTATGGGTGACTTTGTTCTGGTGAAAGGGTAGATCAGGGCTAGTCACATTTCCATTGTTATAACATGTATAGCAAGCAACTAAAGCTATATTTTGCATTTTATATGTGCACTATGACAGAAAATGTTCCTCTTTTTTTTACGTAAATCCCAAAAGGATCACACTGGATCAATATTTATTGATATATTTATCAATCAAACACATATTTATTTGTTTGTTTACGCATAAAAAATCCTATATTTATTTATTTTCAATATTTTTTTTATATTTTCAGTTATCTAAATTGGTGGATCGATAGAATGATTGTAAATTTTATATGTGTGTATTGTATTTTATATTTAAATTACAACACAAAAAAATAGAAAGTAAATTCCAAAATCCATAAAACGATCAAAAATATCTTCTGCACACCAATAAACTATTTTTAAATGTTTTATAATAATAATAATTATTATTATATTATAATTATATTATTATATAATATTATTATTATTATTATTAATTATTATAAACTATTTCTAAATGTTTTATTTATACATTTTAAAAACATTAAAAAAGACATAAAACTTTTTTTTTTTTCTTTTTTTTTTCCCTTTTTTTTTAAGAAAGAAAAAGAAACACTAGTGCAGTTCTACATACACTAAATACAGTTCTACAGTATGTTGACAAATCTATACATAGTATCCAAAACTAGGCTGGAAAAAAAAAAAATATAATTTTTTTTCTATTCAATAATAAAAAATACTTGTATATTTTGGTGAATTGATAAAATGATGGATGGATGGCTGACTGAATATATATGTTTTTTTAAAAATATATATTTTATTATTTACTGACTCACATTCACGCTGAAAATTCAAACCACTCCAAACATTCCAAAACCGCGCCTGTCTCTTTAAATTCGGGACTCAGCCTGTGTGGAATGCTCCAGTCTTGTCCCAGAATGCCGCGCGGCGCAGTACTGGGACAGTTCATATGTACATACAGCAGTCGCGGTTAGCGCTGTTTTTTTTTTAGGTTGCCAGGTGATGTGTCGTGTTTTTGTGCGGCTGTCATAGTACCTTGAGTGATGTTTGAGGTCACGAGGTCGTAACGCGCGTCCACGGCGTCATAAACGGTGAGTGTGTTCAGAGTAACAGGTGTTTGCTAACAGCGCTAATAAACACAGAGGCGCTAAAACACGTTCAAACTCTTTACAAACGGCTGCTTTTTAACTTCACACAGGTAAATGTTCAGCCACAGGTGGCTCTTTTTCACTTTTTAAATGACAGTTGGGTTAAAATAGCTCAAGATTGCTCCGTTGTTGGTTCAGAGGTCAGCTGGCCATTGTGTTTAGTTTCGTGTGATTGTGATGAAATATAAAATGATACGAATTCATTGCTTTTTATAAATACATTTATGTTCTGATTTAACAATAAATGTATTTTTTATTGTGCTATTAAAAATACTGTATATAATGTAATACATTATTACAGTCTATGTAATGTTTATTATTATTATTCATAATAATAAATTAAAATAACCACAATACATCTGTCAGTTTTTATAGTATAATCAGCATTATTACTGTCCAAAAACAGAAATAAACCTTAATAAATTTATATATTTTTAATTAAAAATATAATTTGTCAGTAGTGATTGTACATAATTCATACCATATTTTCATTTAAGATTTATATCGCTAAATTTCTTTTGATAATGTATATTAACAGCTTAAAAAAAATCACAATACATCTGTCTTTTGTATTGTGATCATTTAAATATTGTAAAAAAGCAAAAATAATTAATCGGTTCTAAAGTTCTATTTATTGCACAAACATAAATGTAAATCCACTTTTTTATATATTTTTAAATGTAAAATAATAATTTAGTTTGTATTAATCTATAATTACATTATATTTATTATTTATAATATATATATATATATATATATATATATATATATATATATATATATATATATATATATACATACATACATACAGAGTGTTGAATATTACATCGTATCTTATTAATAGGTCATCCGGCCTTGTGTTGTTCTGAACCTAAAATGTGTTATTTTGTGATTAAGAAGTAAAAGATTCATGTCATTTAATACTCCAAGAGCCTTGTAGCTTTGTTGTAGGCACTTGAAGTCTGTTTTTGGAGGAGTACTGGTGTTTGGGATCCTCCTGTCCTGATGGAGCTGTTCTTAAGCCGGACGGTCACATGCTGCTAATTGTGTTTGGCAGCAGTCGCTCACTTCGGTGAGTCTGTGTCCTCGTGTCTGAGCGCCGTCAGGTGCACCCGTCCCGTCGGCTCCAGGTTTGCTGACCCAAGCTGGTTTTTAGGTGTTTTTCGGAGCGTGAGATAAATAACCACACGTCCCGCTTCTTAAAACAGCCACGTTCACATTCCAGCGAGCGGATCATGTGATGTGATAACAGGATTACGAGTGATCCTCAGGGAGCTCGAGTTCCTGTTCTCTTTTCAGAAAGTCATTAGACGTCCACTTGATCTTGATCTTTGATTAAAGCCTTTCTCTGGACTTCCTTAATGTTAGTCGTTGACACGTTTATTATTAAGAATCAAAGTGATTTGCTGAATTGCTAAAATGCAGGTCTGAATAGATTTCAGAGGGTTTATTTGAACTTATTTAAATGTAATCTGCTAGCTATATTATAGAATATATTGTTAATGTTTCTCAACCATTAAAAAAAGTGTTAATTATTCTACATTTTGCATATAAATTCAAATATATCATTATTATTTTTAAATAATTTGATAATAATGATTATTAAAGAATAAAGATCAACTGAGATTCATTTTTGAGATTATATATATATAGATATAGATAATTTTTTAGTAATATGCATTATTATTAATGCATAATATATAATATAATGCATGCATATTCTAGCATAATAATTATAATATGAAATTATTATTAAACTAAAACTTTTAGCTAAATGTTTGTATAATAACAAAAATTAATGTAAAATATGAATATTTAATATGATAACAATGAACCATTATTATTATTAGTGTTATTAATCTATATATTTTATTTATGCTAGGATTATGTCCAAAAACTGATATGGACAACAGAAGTGAATTATTTTTTACTTCTATATTTTATTTACTCTTTTCTGTTTTTTAACACAATCACTAAATGAAAATGATGCTTTAACAAAAAAGACTTATGGCGTATTTAATTATTAAGAAAGTCTTTTTTGTTGTTGTTGTTAACAACTGTTTTCTTCTGGAAATAGTAATATAAAAAATCGCAACTGTGCAAATAATTATTTAGAAAGTCTTATCAAGTATTTGATTATGAATATTTGAATATAACTTACAATTTAGGAGTAGATTTATTATTATTCATACCATTGTTTATACAGAGTGGTTGTGTTATCTAAATAATTAATGATTTAAACTGCTTAATTGTTAAGCTACACATTTCTTACCTCTTATGAATAATTATCCAAGCAACATATTATGCCTTTATGCTAACAGTTAGTATGAAATAGAAAGACATTTTAATTTTTGAGAGCATTTTGTTTGACAGATGTATACGGCATGGAGAACTAGTACAGAAAGAATTAAAACGTCTGCTGGAAATTCAACATTCACACTAGCGTTCACATAAATGTCCTCGAAACCAATAGACATGGACTTAAAAGCAACAAATTGAGATTTGACGTTTCATATTTGTCAGTTTTCCTGTTTCTGTGGATCGAAGTGTCTTGAAGTTGTGTTGTGTAAGGTGAAGTGAGTCTGATGTCAGTGATGTCTGTGAAGCAGCAGGCATTGATCAGACCCTTTGCTGCGTCTCTGTTTAGGTTTGTGGCTAAATTAAATCAGAAATCAGTCCCTTTTTGTGGTGAAAAGTGGAAAATGTCCCGCAGTGATCTTTCTAATGGATTACGAACACTTCTGAAAGCTCTCCACCCCCAACAAACATGCACAGATAGTTTATTTGCTGGCGTTATCAGGTGGTCTTGTAGCAGAAATCAACTTTATGGAGAAAAAACACTTTGTTGTATATCTGATTATGCTTTTAAATACAAATACCTACCAGTAGGGCTGGACGATTATGGCCTAAAATGAAAACCTCGATTAACTGAACATTTTACCTCGATTATGATTAATGAACGATTATTTTGTTTTGGTTTAGTCCACTGACAAGGTTTGTACTGTAAATATGATTGACTATCAGCAGTTATTTGATCTATGTTCGTAACATTTCTTACTAGGGTTGGGAATCGTTTGAATTTTATCGATTCCGATTCTTATCGATTCCTAGTTTAGATTCCAATAAGATAAAAAAAAATCCAATATAATGTCAAACATTTTTACAAAGTATTCTGTTGCAGCTGAATAACAGGAGCAAAAATCAGCAGCCTACAAAACACTGCAAGAGGAATTTTGTCTGTGATAAAAAAAAAATACCATAGCAAAAACAACTAGATTAATATAAATTTCAAATATTAAAGTGTTAAAGACAAGTAATAAGATAGGTCCGTAATAAGAAAGGAACAAACAAATTAATTAGCAATATCATAAATAAATACAACTAAACTAAATTTCAGGTACAGAATCTGTGATTAAAAGTTTAAAAACACTGCATAGTTTTCTTTTTATAAATAAAATAAAGATTAATCAAGTAAAGTTATTAAATATATTCAGTCAAGATCAGTGAATTATTTTCTTTTTTTCTTCAATTAACACTAATGACAAGCAGCGCGTTTATTAGGCTGTTGTCTCTTTAAGCAAAATTACTGTACGTGTGTGTTTTCTTTCTCGTCTGTTTATGTTCACGTAAGACAAAAACGGCTGCGTTTATGATGATATACTGATGTAGTTTTCTGTATCGTAGTTTCGACTCAGAACAACGTTTTCTACAGTTAAAATACACACCGACCGCTGCTCTCTGTGCACGCGCTTGTGCTTCATGTGCGCTGCACACAAACATGCTATAATACGTTTTGAGATTCTAAGCTACTTTAGTGATAAATCACAGAACAGCGTTGACAACTACTTTCTGCGCTCCTCTGTGCGCGGGATCTTCACAGCTACTGTTTATATGAGTGTTCATGCCACAATGCAGCTGCGCGAACATGGGAGCTCGATATAAGAATACACATCCGATCGTCTAATCGCTTTAATGTCCAAACCATAAAACAAAAACAACTGACAAAGTTTATTGAAGTCGCAAGGCTCACCGCTAACTCGCCATCACTATCTGTTGAACCGGTGTTCACCTCCGTGTTTTTCTCTTATGCCTCTGACTGGACGGGGCAGAGTCATGTCGCTACACACGCGCTAGTTGCTTTTAATGGGGAAGTGTACAGGATTAAAAAAAACGAAATAACCGACATGGGAAAATTACATCGGTTAGAGGTTATGAATTTCGGTTTTGATTATTTTTCGATTAATCGTCCAGCCATACCTACCAGATTGATTGTATTAATGCGTTTAGAACAGTGAAAAGTGTCATGAAACATTACTGTCCCGCAGCATTACAACATGATCGCCCCTGTTCTTCAAGTCCTCCCTTCACATGTAAATTCAGTTCACGGGGCAGTCTGATAAACTGGTTTTGATGAACGCACTAACCTGTCCCTCTCTCCGCCGCTCTGACCTGTGTTTGGACATCAGACTGTGCCGTCAACGTCCACAAGAGCTGCAAGAACCTGCTGCCCGAGTGCAGCAGCAAGAGCAAGGTAAGACTGAGTTCCTTTGAATCAAGAAGAGTTGATCTTCTCTGTAGGGTGTAAATGATAAACTGTGTTTGTGTTTTCACTCGGCGCAGAAGACGTCAAACGCAGCCGCTCCGTCACACAGTCAAGGTAAGCAGTTTTTAGTTTCGTGTTATATTTGATGATCAACGATTCGATGATCTAATCAGCGTTTGGATTTGATCGTATCGTACTGAAACGATGGCATGTTGATGCTAAAGACTTTTTGTAAAAGTAATGATACTGAATGTCGTTAAGCTAAAGTCAAGACCCTTTTGAGAAACTCTACAAGGTTATGGGGGTAGATATTGTGGTTTTAAATCAGGTTATGTATTATTTATTTATTTTATTTTTAACAGAAATTATGAGAATCTCTGTAAAGTACTGTAACAGCATTTGAACAAAATTATTTACTCTAAATATTATCAATAAATCCAGAAAACCTAGTCATTGAATGATCGAATTTGATCAAATATTACGGCTATTTTGTATAATTTATTATTATTATTATTATATGGTATTATTATTTATGGCTATAAAATCTTAATTTAACTATAAATTGAATTGATAAATCATTTAAAAATTTGTGAAAGTTGTATTTTTTTTTACCTTTCTGAGTCAGTGAATTATTTTTAAGCGAGTAAATAATTTTTGAATTGGTTATTTATATTATTAACTGTTCGTTATTAAATTGACTTGGATTTCTCAAATGCTTTGTTTGTAGTTGTGCAATAGTGTTATTTTAGTTTTATTTCTATGCTATTCTAATATTGATTAAAGTTTTTATTGAGCTTTTTTTTGTTTAGTTTTTATTTTTAGTCCTTTTTCAACGTAAACATTTTATTTCAATTAGTTTGCATAGCATACCATTATTGATTTTAATTTAAGTTTTTCATCTAACATTTATGTTTTGTTTTATTTCTGCCTTATGTCAAATAAAAAAAATAATTTTAAGTAGTTGTATTTCTGATTTACAATAACAACACTGGTATGCAGTACAGTATTACAAAACAAAATGTACATACAAGTACAAGTGAGATGTGACAGGTTAATAAGCCCCAGTAAATGATCTCAAAAACAAGATTTCCCTCCGTTTTTCCTCTGCTAATCTGCGGTTTAGTCCAGTCTGGCAGCTGCACGAGGAGCTTGTTTTGTTTAATGGAGGCTGATGGGAGTCCCCTGAGAGCAAATTAAGGTTCTCCTTTTCACCTTCACTCAGAGAAGCACTTAAGAGGTTAATCACGCTTCTCCAATTAATTACCCCACAAATCTGATGAAGATTTACTGCTCGTGCTGTGGTTCGGACACCATGTACACAATTCACCATAGTACTTAGTAGAGGTAGAAGAAGCTCTGGACGTCTTGTTAAACAGCTCCTGCGGTGACCGCGGCCGAGGTGCTAATTGCTTTAAGAAGTGCGGATGAAGCCTGTAATGCTTCACCTCCCAGCGGAAAACATCTGGAAATGTCCTGCTTCACCCAGAGCCTTCTGGAAGCTCATCTTCTTTTAATTGCATGAAGGGGCTACAGCTGAAGATCGGTCATTTCGCATTGTTTTATTGCTGCGGAGATCGGATAGCGTGAATTTTGAGACCTGTAGTTTTTATGTCATGTTCAGAAAAAAAATATTTATTAATTGATTAAATTAATTTTTCATTAGAAATTTTATAGGGTGGATTAATAAATTCTTTACTAGGCAAATTAATAAAAATTGAAAAGTATCTTAAAAAACACAAAATACATAAATATAAATTTTTATTATAGTTTTTTTTTTTTTTCAATTTTGAAGTACTACTAAATGTTTGTTTATTATGTGTTTGTATAGGCTAAAGAAATTAAGTTATATTCATATAAAAAAAAATATATGAATAGATTTTTGTAAATTAAACATGTTAGATCATAATATATTATTATTGTTATTATTATTATTATTATTGTTATTATGTTTGTTTATTGTTATTTTTTATATGGATGCAGAATTTGCTTCGTTTTTTGTGTTTAATTTTACTGCATCAGCTAATAAAGTTAAATTCATTCAGATTTTGTAATAATATTAAAATATAATATTTATAGACATTTCTAAAAATAAAAACATTATTTAAGAATATGCTATTATTATATTATTGCCTTGTTTTCATATTATTATTATTATTACTACTACTACATGTATGTTTATAATTTTATTAAATGCAGCATTTAAAAACTTTTTTTTTTATTTGCTGCATAGCCTAATAAAGCTGAATTTATTAATATTTCTACATATATATATATATATATATATATAAGAACAAATGATTATTGCTCATTAGCTGTCAGGTTCTCTCTGGAGATGATAATGGTTTATATGCTCACACTAATCTGACGGTGAGACACAGACCCTCGTCTGTTCATCATTCAGAGGCGAGAAGGCAAGGCTTCTCCACTTTATAAAGCCTAGCGTCTCTCTCCATCAGTGTTTCCACCATGGCACTGGCTTTACCCAGAGTCCGTGCTTCTCAGAGGAAGAGCCCTCATGTCCCTGTCTCCTGGGGTCTGTCCCGCAGGCTCGGGGTTCGAGTCCTGCTCCATCGTGACTTACTCACCTGCCGCTTCCTCGACTCGATGCCTCGCTCGTTTTTGAGGCACTGCTACCGCACTGAGCCGTCTCGTTTCTCTGCAGCTCTGAGGGACCCCTGCTCTGCCCTGACCCCCGTCGATGGCTCGTCCCGGACGTCTCGCTGTGCTTCAGGTATGACCGTACCACCCAGAGGACACAACACCCAGCCAGCCACCTCCAGCAACCCTACAGTCAGCCACAACAACAGCAGCAGGTGAGTCCTGTGTGCCTGCAGTCAGACATGCTGTGGTTTACACACGCTCTACGATAAACATGACAAAATATTGAATTGCTACATGTTGGGATGCACCAGTGTGAAAAACCTTTTTTTATTTGTATTATTATTATTTGTTTTAAATATATATTATGACCAAGACTGAAAGTATAAATTTATATAAATACTATAAATGTATACATTTCACCTAGTTTTGTAACTTCTTAAGCTTTTAATGTTTACTGACATAAAACGTCATCCTAATATATAATAGGTGTAATTTGACTAACAATAATTATTATTATTTATTATTGTGGAAAAAAAGCACACATTATGCATATACTTGTCAATATATTGTGCATCCATGATTTTAACATGGCATTATAATATTTATTTGTAAATATATTAATTTAATATGATTTATATTTATAGTTTAATATATTTATTATAATTTAAATGCACATAATTTATTATGTGTTAATTCTTTAATATATATTTGATTAAATTATAAAATTAAATTTCTGTTTATTTTCATTAATATACTATTATAGTTTTTTAATCATTCTATTTTATATATTCTGTTTTCACTTTAATTTTAGTTGTTTTAATACTTTTGTTGTTCATTTTTATCATCTTTTTACGTATTTACAGTTTTTAATTTTTAATTTTTATAGTGTTTCAATGTAAACTAACCAAAAATTAGAAATGTTGGTTTTAGTTTTAGTTAACAATTATGATGCACACTATTTTATAAATTAATATAATTTATTTATTAATAAATATACTTTTTATAGACATTTATTTATTGTTTTTATTATTTGTATTTATTGACTTTAATTCTCAATACTCTTAACTACACTAATTTATCCAAAAATGTAACACACGTTTCTGTCTTTGCTTTAGTGTTTTTATTACTGTTGATCATGTTGCAGTTAGGGTTGTGGAGAAGTGTGAGACTTCTGAATAAACAGAAATAGAGAACGTTCCTCTTAATTCTCCCTAAAATAATCACTGCAGTGTTTGCATGCTCATGTTCTCTGACAGCTCTATCACAGGAGAGATGGATGAAGTCGACGCATTCAGAATAAAGCGCCCCGCTGACGATACGGTGTCTCTCGCTTCCACGATACCCGAACCTCTCATCGTTGAAGGTGAGGGCTTGATTTTCAAAGCCGAAACATTGAGAACCCCCAGAACGTATGATGCAGTGTTTTGCAAAGCATTGGGTAATACTTTGGACTGAGGATCTGAGTGAATATGTAGAGCCTTATCATTATTGTGCACAGATGCGTATTACACCAATGTACGAGGGGAACTGGAAGCCATCACACAAGACTTCGAGGTGGAGTCCTGGAGTCTGGCTGTGGATCAGCACTTCTTAAAGAAATATTCGAAGGAAATGATGAAGAGACAGGATGTTATATATGGTCAGTGATGTTTACCTACCCACACTGCACTGGGAACTTTAAGAAAGTGTTTTTTTCCAGATTTTCTCTAAAGCTGTTCCTGTCTCCTCCAGAGCTCATCCAGACAGAGATACACCACGTGCGGACGCTCAAGATCATGCTCCGTGTTTACGCTCGAGAACTGCGGGAGGCACTTCAGCTGGACGACAGGAGGCTGGACTGTCTGTTTCCCCGGCTGGACAGCCTGCTGGAGCTGCATAGCCACTTCCTGTCCCGTCTCCGGGAGCGTCGCGCAGAGTCCCTGCAGCCGGGCAGCGAATGCAACTATGCCATCCATAAACTCTCAGATATCCTTATATCCCAGGTGCGTGCCCTAAATGTAGTGCCCTATGCTTCCTGCTTCACATTTCCAGTTTATGCTTATTCAAAAACGCTTCACACTTCCTACTCATATTTTCTGCTTCATATTTCCTGGTCTCTCTGTTTTTTTCCCTGAAATTCCTACTTCACACATCCTGTTATTGCACTTTCGCCGACCCCTTCCTGCAGTTGTCATACTTCCTGGTTCATACCTCCTGCCCTTCATTTCCTTTTTTACTTCCTCCTTTGACAGTGAAAGTGACGTGACATACAGCCATGTATGGTGACCCATACTCTGAATTCGTGCTCTGCGTTTAACCCATCCAAAGTGCACACACACACACCTTGAACACAGACCCGGAGCAGTGGGCGGACATTTATGCTGCGGCAACCATAAGGCCACGACTTCCCCTTTGCACATGCTGTTTTCATATTTTCTGTGTTTCGCTTCCTGTTTCAAACATCCTATAATCGCATTTCCTGCCCTATACTTCCAGCTTCAAACATCCTATTGTCACATTTCTTGTTGTGCACTTCCTGCTTCACATTTCCCTTCTTTTTATTCCTGCTTCAAATGTGCCGTCACATTTCTTGTTTTTCACTTCCTGCTTCGCATTTCCTGGCTTACACTTCCTGCTTCAAACATGCTGTTGTCACAATTCCTGTCCTACACTTCCTGTTTCACATTTCCCGTCTTTTACTTCCTGCTTCAAACATGCTGTTGTCACATTCCCTGGCCTACACTTCCTGCTTCACATTTCCTGGCCTACACTTCCTGCCTCACATTTCCCGTCTTTTACTTCCTGCTTCAAACATGCTGTTGTCACATTCCCTGGCCTACACTTCCTGCTTCACATTTCCTGGCCTACACTTCCTGCTTTACATTTCCTGGCCTACACTTCCTGCTTTACATTTCCTGGCCTACACTTCCTGCCTCACATTCCCTGGCCTACACTTCCTGCTTCACATTCCCTGGCCTACACTTCCTGCTTCACATTTCCTGGCCTACACTTCCTGCCTCACATTCCCTGGCCTACACTTCCTGCTTCACATTCCCTGGCCTACACTTCCTGCTTCACATTTCCCATCTTTTACTTCCTGCTTCAAACATGCTGTTGTCACATTTTTTGTCCTACACTTCCTGTTTCACATTCCCTGGCCTACACTTCCTGCCTCACATTCCCTGGCCTACACTTCCTGCTTCACATTTCCTGTCTTTTACTTCCTGCTTCAAGCATGCTATTGTCACATTATTTTGCTTGTGTTCTGTTTTAGTTTTCCGGAGAGCTTGGAGAGCGAATGAAGGAAAGTTATGGGGATTTCTGCAGTCGGCACACCGAAGCAGTCAACTACTACAAAGAGCAGCTGCAGAGCAACAAGAAGTTCCAGAACCTCATGAGAGTGTGTGGAGATCTTAACTGTCTCAAAGTTGCTAACATTTCCTCAGCATTGCTCTGAATCATTTTTCTCCCCTTGTTGTGTTTCAGAAAATCAGTAATCTGTCAATAGTGCGGCGGTTAGGCATACCAGAGTGCATCTTGCTGGTGACACAGCGAATCACCAAATACCCCGTTCTTCTGGAACGCATCCTGCAGAACACAGAAGGTTGGTTGTTGCAGTCCAGTGAAACTCTCCAGATATTTTGGATTTGCAAGGTTCTCAACACTTTCTTCTCAATCCAGTTGGGACAGAGGAACATGAAGGATTAGCGCAGGCTCTCAGTCTAATCAAAGACGCCATCGTTCAGGTGGACTCCCAGGTCAATCTCTATGAGAAGGAAGCGCGGCTCAGGGAGATCGTCTCCAAGATGGAGCCCAAGTCACTGGGGAAAATCAAAGACGGACGTGTTTTCCGGAAGGAGGACCTTTCTCAGGGCCGCCGCAAGCTCTTGTACGAGGGCATGGTCAACTGGAAAGCCGCATCTGGTCGACTTAAAGGTACTGTGAGAACCACAATTTCCTAAGTATGCATCCCATCAGTGACATGATTTATGTTCCCCAAAAATACTTTAAGCATTTGCTTGCAGAACTTTAGCATTCCCCTGAAAACCTTTGCATTTGCTTGCAAGACTTTAATGATATAAATAATACAAAGTAAGAGGAAAAATTATGCTTCAATGCTTTTGTGAGTGATTGCAACATTTCTTGGGAGAGAATGTAATTGCTTTGCAAAAGAAATCCAAATGTTATGCGTGAAAATGCAACAATTTTAAGAGAGGACACAAGATATCTCAAGGGAAAGCAATACTTTTGCAAAAGAACGCAATTGTTTTGTAAGAGAATGCAGTCCTTTTAAGACAGAATGCAAAAAAGCATTGAAAATATTTTTTCTTGCAATCTCATACATATATGTTTTGATAAGTCTGAGAAGTCTGTTGAGTTGAAATTTGGGATTCTTCCGTTGCAGATATTCTTGCTCTACTTCTTACCGATGTTCTCGTCTTATTGCAAGAAAAAGATCAGAGATACGTGTTCTCGACTGTGGTGAGTACAAGCACTTTGTTTTCAGTTTGTAGATGAGAAACTGTTAATCTGAATGCACTCATCCCTGTTTGTTTTCCTCTAGGACAACAAGCCTTCCGTTATTTCACTGCAGAAGTTGATTGTGCGTGAGGTGGCACACGAGGAGCGGGCCATGTTCCTCATCTGCGCCTCATCTAACGAACCTGAGATGTACGAAATCCACACGAGCTCAAAAGAAGACCGCAACACCTGGATCACCCACATTCGTCAGGCCGGGGAGAGGTCTGTGTCAGGCTATAATCACATGTGTGTCTGTATATACTTCTGTCTGCATGTTTTTTTTAATGTTCCTCCTCGGTTCCTGTCCATCAGCTGTCCACATATAGAAGAGAGATTGTTTAGTGAGGAAGAGGAAGCCAGAGTCGCCCGCTTCCGAGAGTTTCAAGGTAAAACATCACAAGTTTCTTGTTTCTTTTGTGTGGACAATCATGTTTTGTTTGATGTGTGGTGAAGAAATGTATTTATTTATTTATTTATTTTTTGGAGCTTTGAAGGAACTTTTGTCACTAGAGGGCGCACTTATTTTATAATTATAATTAACAAAAATAACTATACATTTATACAAACACACACACATTTATGATAGTTAATATTACTATATATTACATTAATACAGTTATATTATTACTAATATATAATATTAAATATCATATATAGTTTAGTATATTACAATATATATTTACAATTCTTTTTGACAAAAGATTTTCATACCGAAATCTGGCCAATCTAGTCTCTTGTCAAAAAAAAATAACGTGCATATGTTTGTAATATTATGTATTATACATATTATATATAGTAATATACTTGACTATATATGATATTTAATAATATATATTAATAATATTATAACTGTATTAATGTAATATTTACTTTCATAAATGTGTGTGTTTATATAAATGTATAGTAAGGTTTGTTAATTATAATTGTATATTTGAAAATCGTTTAATACATCTGAAAGTTTGATGTCAGTAAGATTTTTATTAAAGAAATAAATAGTTTTATTCCACAGGGATGCATTGAATTAAAATTAAAATTGACAAAATTTGTTCAAATAAACAAATGTACATTTTTTGTAAATGCTGTTATTTTGAACATCAATAAATATAATTATATATATATATATATATATATATATATATATATATATATATATATATATATATAATTATGTTGTGCTGTGACATCTATAATGTTCTTCTGTTTAGATCAATGTCTCTGTAAAACATTTTCCTTCATCTGCGGCTCATTTTCTGTAGATCGGCTGACGTTGAAGGATGCTCAGATCGCCCAGAGCCTCACGGAGAAGCTGCAGTTGTTTGCAGAGCTGGCTGAATCTGTGTCCGGTCTGGAGGACGCCAGCTCTCGCTCCCGTCTGCTGCTGCGGGGCGACGCCACGGACCTCCAGCAGGGAGAGCAGCTGCTCAAAGGAGCCATTACTGAAGGTAACACACATCAGGATGAATGAGTTCGCTTCTGATGATGTCAGAACTGCTAGATCATCTGAGAACCGATCTGTGTTTCTGTAGCGGAGAACCTGCAGAACCTCCTTGCATCTGTAGCTCGGGAATCATCTCCACAGACCGAGGGGAACCAGAGTCCATCCTTGAGTTCACTGCCACGCAGAGCAGACACCTTTGGCGGCTACGATAGCATTCCTAGCATTCTGCCTAAGAGTAAGAGTCAACACTTCTGATTAGAGATGGTGCATTAATGTGGATGAGTTGGCAGGGTTGTTACTTAAGACTCATTATCGTTACATGATTTGAGATCTTTATAATCCATATTCACTGCATGTTTTGAAGACTGTGCATCCCAATTTTCATAATATCTGCACTTTGCAGTAGACAAGATTACGATTAGTTTGGGTAAAATTATAGTATATTGAAAATGTTTTTCGTACTTTTTTTTTATTGTATCATTTTTTTTCTTTGTTGCTCTTGTCGTCTTTTTTTAATTTTTGCTTATTTCTTTCTCTTTTGTTTGTTTTATCCTTTTTTTTTCTTTTATTTACTTACTGTTTTGTTTGTTTTTATGAGCGTGTTCTTTTGTGGCATTTCATTCTTTCTATTGTTTTTGTTTTGTTTGTTTTTTGTCCTTTTTTCCCCCTTTCATTCTTTTGTTTGAATTTTTATTTCTGTATTTTGTTTCTAACCATTGATGCTTTCTTTTATTTGTTTGTTCTCTGACTTTTTGTTCTTTCTGGTTTGCTTTCCGTTTACATTGTGTAAAATGTACAATCTTACCAGACACTTTCTTACCAAATCACCTTACTATACAGTACATAAAGCATGAGCAAATACAAGGAGAGCCTGCACCTTAACTTTCCATTTTTCATTTTATATTTTAAAAGCTTTAAAAGCATCCCAATTTACATACTATTTGTGCTATACAGAAGGCAAGATAGTGTGTTTCTCATCATATTATGTTAAAAATAGTGTGTCAGATGTTGCCAGACGGTTAAAATATGGTTGGTTTGCGCGGTCCACTATGTACCTCTCCAGTATAAGTTTATAAACCAGGTGTGTTTGTGTGTTAACTCAGACGGCAGCATTAAGAAGAAGGTTCCCGGAGCAGGCGGCAGGTCACGGGACAGGAGTCAGCGGGCCAGCTCTGATCCTCAGCTCAAACGGGTGTACACATGTCAGGACCGGGATGTGCTGGTGAGAGAACACACTCATGTGTGACGATAGGAACATGTCTGTGTTTACTAAACCAGAGGAGGGGCATCAGATGATCAGATCTGGGCAGGACATTCACTTCTGTCAGTTTTAAACTGTCATACCAGTCACTGTCAAGATAGAGATCTGATAATTATATGATGATTATATTATATTATTGTAGTAAATATATAATAATAAATGTATATAATGGTTCAATTTATTTATAGTAGTGTATTATATATATATATATATTAGGGGTGTAACGATACGCGTATTCGTATTGAACCGTTCGGTACGACGCTTTCGGTTCGGTACGCGGTACGCATTATGTATACCGAACGGTTCGTTGGAGTAATTAATTATATTTGAAAAAAAAAAAAAAAAGAGAGAGAGAGAAATATAATGATATGCGTTCAACAAGGTAGCCCAATAACCCAAACAACGTAACAGGCAACGCCCCTGACACTCCCGAAGAAGAAAAAAACACCATATGTTTATGTTAGGCTACTCAGCAGGCGCTCGCTCACTCAGTACGCGCTGAAGGCTCGTTGCAAAATAGCCAATGCGTTTAACAGACTAGAAAAAGAAGATCCTCCAGTAACCAACAGGTCTGGTGTTTGGGTGCACTTTGGATTCCCTTTAAGCTATAATGGTGATGGCAAGAGAGTGGTGGATAAAAAAAAACAACGGTATGTCGCATCTGCAACATGACAGGGTACACCAGCGGGAATAAAAAAAAAAAAAAAAAAAAACACCAGCGGGAATATCTGGGATATATGCGTCAGTACTATCTGGGAAAAGACGAAAAAAAGGAGAAACATGCACGCAGCAAACTATCCCTGCAGCATTTAGAAACTATAGCTTACAGGGAATCCAACCCAAACACCAGACCTGTTGGTTATTTTAGGATCTTATATTTCTGGTCTGTTAAATGCATTCGACATTTTGCAACGAGCCTTCAGCGCGTGCTGAGTGAGCGAGCGCCTTAGGGGCCGTTCACATATCGTGCCTAAAAACGCATGGAAAACGCTAAGCGCGTCTTTCTCCTCCTTTCCAAAGCGCTTGGGCAGAAGCGCTCATGAGGCGTCTGTCTTTGCTAAGCAACAATGACGTGCTCTCTCCATGAGACGCGGAAATTTCAGCGAAGGATAAATGGATTTGCAGCTCTAAAAATCGCTTGCAGTAGCTCTGCTACTAAATTTATTTCAAAATTGCAATCCATATACAACTATGATCAGCTGATCCTTCATCTTGGCTGAGCTCTCAACGTTGTTACGGGAAAGGATGAAGCTGATTGGTTAGTTCTTGTCACATGACCCGCGGTGCGCTTGCGGCATTCTGAAAAGTTGAGATGTTTTTACATTTTGCTGTATCTAAAACGTATCGAACCGAACCGAACCGAACCGTGACATCAGTGTATCGTATCGAACCGAACCGTGAATTTTGTGAACCGTTACACCCCTAATATATATATATGTATATGTGTGTACTGTATATAGATAATTTACTACTGTAAATTTACATATGAACATGATGATGATGATATGTACATTGTAAATTATTAAAAATGTATATTTTTTTAAATGATAGTTTAATACATAATCTAATTTACAAAGAAACAATATAGCAATTTATATAAAACCTACTAATAGGATTAATTTTAAAGATATAATTTAAATACAGTTAAGAATTATTAATCAAGGAAATTAAAGTTGAGTACGGTAATAAATGAAATTGAACTGTGTTGTTCTTTTTTTTTTTTCGATAATGCTTGTTAATAAAATGTTCTTGCTAGAATAAAGTAATGCATGATTATCTTCCTCACTTGGGGGCTTTTCTTAATATACACGATGCTCTCCGATTGAAATGTTTTTGATTTATTTGAATCCCTCATCTCTCTCAGGACGAGGCCTCCTCATCCGGCGTGCTCAAAATGTGGTCCACCGGTAAATTTCAGGAATCAGAGGTAAGAGTGTTTCTCATGGGATAAAAGGCACAGTATTTCTCCCTCCTCTCAGTACGTATTTGAGATGGTAAGGTTTGCGTTCACCGCACCTAATCGACACTAGATGCAGCGGTACTTCACTTAGCAGGAATGTGGCGTTGTGTCTCATGAGAATAATGTCTCTGAATCTGGCATCATCCCAGTGTCTTCCTGTTTTTCCAGTTCTATGAGCGAGTGCTGCTGCTGTCCCAGAGGCTGTACAGTTTACAGGTACAACAGAGTGACCTCACGCACGTCTCACTCATGACCTCAGACACATGCATCACGTGTGATCTCTAATGATCTGCTTTAGAGGAATCAGGGTTCTCGTGCTGTGCTCATTCGTTTGTTCAGATGTTCATAATATCGGTCATGTTGTATTTAAACAACCACATTTCTTCTGTTTTATTTTCATTCTTTTAATTTGATCTGTTGCTCCTTCTGTTGTTCATTTGTTCTTTTTCATTTCGTTGTTTTGTGTTATTTTATTTTTTGGTTATTCTTTCTGTCAGTTTTGCTTTCTTTTTGTGGCCATTTGCTCTTATTTGTTCTTTAAAGTTTTGCTTGTTCTGTTATTCATTTTCTTATGTTTATGCTGTTTTCTTTCCGTTTTGTTTCTGTTCTTGCTGTCGTATTTTTTCTTTTTTGGTTTCTGTTTGTTTCTTGTTCATTTATGCTGTTTTCTTTCATTTGCTATTTTTTTAGTTCTTACTGTCTAATTCTTTGTTTATTATTTTGTCTTCAATCTTGTTTTTTTTTTCTTTTGTCTTTTGATTTTTTTTTATTTATTCTTTCATTTATACTGTTTTCATTTATTTCTCTTTTATTTGTTCCTTGTCTTTTGTTCTTTCTTTCATTCTTCTGTTTATTCTGTCATTCTTGTTTTTGTTTTGTCTGTTTTCAGCCATTTCTTTCTCTTTCATTTGTTCTGTTTATTTATTTGCCATTTTGTTTTTGTTTGCATTCTGTATTTTTTACTTTTGCAAATGTTTTAGTTCTCTTGATTTTATAATTAGTTTCTTCCATTCTTTCATTATTTTGTTTCTTCTGACCTTTCTATTCTCTCTTTCAAATTTTTCTTTCACTGTTTAATTTTCTTTTATTTGTTAATGTTTTCATCAAGTTGCTGTTTTGTTTGTTTGCTTTTCTGGCTTTTATTTATTTATTTCATCAGTTATTTCCTTTGTTTTGTTTTTCTTTTCATCTTTTGTTCATTGTTTGTTTGTTTTTCATGTCTTTTGTCCTTTCAGTTGTCCTTAAATTAGCTTTCTTCTCTTTTGACTTTGGATTCATTTCTTTCTGTATTTATTTATTTTTTCTTCATGCTTTTGTTTCTGTTGTCCTTTCAGTTGCATTTTTGCTTGCTTCTTTGTTCTTTCCTTTGGTTTACATTTCATGAAATTTGCATTCTTACCAGACACTTTACCAAAGCATCTTGCTAAACTAAGACTTAATTACCAGGATGCTCTTAACAACTCTCCAGACATCAAGTCCTTTCTGTCTCTTTCCCCCTCAGGCCATAATCTCTCAGCAGGACAGCCACATCGAGCTCCAGCGGGCCTCTCTCCTCACCGCCGAGCGAGACCGTCCCGGCAGCCGGAACCGCGGCACAGACGTGCTCCTGGAGCAGGAGAAGCAGCGCAACTTGGAGAAGCACCGCGAGGAGCTCGCCAACTTCCAGAGGCTGCAGAACCAGCATCGGCAGGAGCATGCGCGCTGGGAACGGGATCGGGAGAAGCACCGGCGGCAGGCGGAGGCGGCTGAGCAGCGGCTGAAGGAGCGCGAGGAGGAGTGTCAGCGACTGGAGATGCGTTTGGCCGAGGAGAGGCAGGAGCTCGAGAGGCAGAGGCAGACATACCAGCAAGACCTGGAGAGGCTGAGAGAGTCCACACGTGCCATTGAGAAAGAGAAAGAGCGATTAGAGCAACAGAGGAAGTTGAAGAAGCACAACACTGTGCCAAATACGTCAGGACTGTATGCACAGGAAGTTGGACAGGTGAGATGCCACATGCTTTTACTCTGTAATGTCTTAATGTTTTTCTTACCCAGCAGACATTATATTTAATTATATGCAATATAATATAAATGCAAGAAATATATAAACATTTTATATAAATTATGTATCAATATACGAATATGTGGAAATAAGCATTCAAATCTATTTGCATTGTTTTTAATAATACCTCCTGAATCCGTTCATTGAACAGGACAGTTTGAACTGAATATAAGAAACAAATTGAACTTTGAGCAATGTAGTTAGAAGTCGAACTCAACTGAATATATGATACATCGCCCAGCTATTCAAGGAAATGGGAGCTGGCATGTATGAAATTATCATGATGTCACCTCTGTGCTCCTTTTTAGTGTGCAGTTAACACATATTATTATAATTTCTAAGTGTAGCTGTGCCAGCTGAGGGCTTCTGCCTTTCCCATGCTCTCTTCTCAGCTCAGCTGCGCCAGTTCAATCGAAGGGAACAATGTGCCTCTGTGAGGTAACATAGCAATGGCTTTGCTAATCTACCTGCCACCCTGCCCTACCTGTTTGCAGATGAGCCTGCGAGATTACCCAGCTAGCTCTCTGGGGGAAAAACCCACGGACAAGTGTTGTTTGAGCAGTCTTAAAAAAAGCCAGTCTCTGTGTCAACAGCTTTTAACAAAAGCCACATATTATGTGATATAGTAGTACTTCAGCAGTACTGAAACCATCTCAGAGATCACAACACACTAAAATCATGCTGAACAACCATATTTTCGTTAGAAAATATAAAGAATGCATGCATTTAAAAATGTATTTAGCATGTTTTTTTAGTTTGCACACAAACAGATTTTTGACAGATTACTCCGAAAAGGATGTCTAAGGAACTGGACAAGGCGCCTTTCAGCCTCCATTTAAACATGCATGTGGAACTAACATAAATAGAGAACTTTTCCTAATGGCCGTAATGCCGTGACCATTGCGATTTAATAGACCGTGACCAAACGAAATGCAATCAAGCCAGGATCATAAAGCATTAGTGTTAGTCATTTTATAGTAGGAGGAATATGCATTTAACATTTATGGTCCAAAATCAACAGCCACAGCCGGGGTTATGTTTGCACTGATGGGTTGCATATGAGTATGGACATTTTTATATATATATAAATAAATAAATAAACAACAACTGACAAGTAATGCATTGAATTGAACGTGAAATTTTGAAGTAAATTTTATATTTTGGAAAAACCTATAAGTAAAATTAAGTAAAAATATATATATACATTTCACTTTAAAGCAAAAAAGGTGAAAAGTAATAATTGATTATAGTACAACTGTAAAATGTAAATAAATATCTAACATTTAAAATATGATATAATTTTTCTGTTAAAATGTGGGATTTCTATTTAAAATAACACTTAAAAAAATGTAAAAGTAAAAAAAAAAAAAGAATTACCGTCAAATAGTTAATGTTAATGTTAGTATCCAAAAAAAAAGTAGAATGTTAAACACCCTACCAGAGAATTAACGTCTCTAACTTATTGCCTTTATCACCACAACTAACAAAATATAAATATAGATTAGCTCACTATTGGAGCCCAACAAATAACTATTTGACCGTCCTGATCCTTTCCTGTAAAGTGAATTTTCTTTATTTTTTTTACAATTGTATATAGCATTCTGAAGAGTACTAACGACACAGACGGCACCCTGACTGTAAGTTGCCACAGCTTGGTTGTTCATTGTGTGTATTTGAGGTCATGGAGGCATGTCCGGTCATGCCCGGCCTTGTCAGATTTCCTGTGATCTCGGCTTATCTCAGGTTAGAATGGTTATCAGTACATAGTAACCGTCTGCCCATGGTGCCAGGCTACAGACCATGATCAAATATACGACACGTAGTGGAGATCTATTACGACAAAGACAATGGTTTCCAGAATTGATGCTTCAGGAACAGAGAGCATATGATTTTCAGTTTATCTAGAGAGTTCTGGCTTCAAATGAGCCAGTTTGTTATGACCTGAAAACGTGATTTTTACTAAATGTTAGTTGAAAGAATGAGACTAACATCATGGACGAACGTGATTTGCCAAATTAGTTTTTTACAATTTACTACGATTTTACGGTCTCCTAATTGGGCCATTTGACTTTGTTTTGCATTTCCACCATTTGTTTGACTAGTTTTATTATGCGCTGTATTGTTTTATTATCCATCTCACTGTCAGCTTTAATGACACATATATTGGGGGTTGTTTGACCTGGGCAAGACCTGTTCTTTTGTCACTACTTTGGTCACTTCCGTTTGTTAAACCATGGCTGTGTTTCAGTTCACTTTTTTCTTATGCCCTTCACTCACTAACATCCCTTTGTCTCGTTTACTCAGATGTACGTCATTGATTACGTTGCATGAGTTCCCACTTCTGGAACCCTTGGAATGGCCTGAATTGGAACATTCTAAGCCCTTGATCACTTTGAATCCGCTATGGAGTCGGTTAATCGTTTACGAATTTGTTTGCTGCAGCATTCTATGTGTATATAGATATGCTTGGGCTGTTATAAATAAATTATAATTTTAAATTATATATTGTGGAGCTGTTTAGGGTGGGGATAATTTAAACTAGGGCTGCATGATATTGGGAAAAAATTACATTGCGATATTTTATTTTTCTGCGATATATATTGCGATATGAAATCAAATTTTTCTTACAAACAAAAATGGGGTGAGCACACTTATATTCTCATTTTAAATGATTTAAACATCAACATCATTGTGTCAATTGATTAATATGCACGAGGGAGAGAGAGCAAGACAGCGCTCGTGTTGTTTGAAGACATTGAGCGTGCCGCAGGGGCTCGATCTCTCTCTCTCTTTCTCTCTTGCGCGCGCTCTTTCTCTCAGGCCGGTGAAAGGTGCAATATTTGAAAATCGATAATTATTAATTTCTTTTTAAATTACATTTATATCTGAATATATGTCAACCTATAGACTTTCTAACATCTAAGTGTCATGAATTAATATGTATCTGTGTACAAAATGACATATAAACATATTTTCCTATTCTGTTTTGCCTGGAAACGCTTCCAGCAAGCTTGCGTGTCGCGTGAAAAATAGGCGTCGGTTCTATTTCTAGCATGCACGCTTTTTCCGTGCGGCTCGAGCCGTGCCTGAGACGGGCGTCTCATGCAGGTAGTCTGCTAACTCTAACCTGTTAACATGGGAGCCGAATTAAAAACGGACAAGCCACACAGCTGAGACGCTTGCGCCACGCATCTAGTGTGTCGCCGGCCGCGCCCTCGCGCCCATACAGCTAATGAATAACGGATCAACTACGACAGCCTACATCGCACATCCTGCGATGTGACTATCGTGGATTCGTACATCGCGATATCGATGCTTAAACGACACCTCGTGCAGCCCTAATTTAAACGCTATCTCCGATGACGTCATAGTCATGTTGCATTGTGGACTACAGAGCAGCCTGAAGTGTGCATATGAAGCAGACTCGCTCCCTCTGTCAAAATCGATGGGTTGACTGTGTGTCCATGTAAACTTTCCTTGTCCACTTGATGAAGTAGAACGCACTTCAAAATGGTGGTGGGGATTCCCCCGAGGGTAAGTGCTTAGGGAAGTTCACAAGTCCATGTCTAAAAGTGAACTGGAACACAGCCCATGGCTCAGATCTTAAGATAACATCAATTTTGTTCTTTCATGTGTTCCCCCCTCTCTCTCTCATTCATATCCCCTCAACTTTGACCTCTGGTTACAAAGAAGGCAACTTTTTATGGCAGAGTATATTTTGCTTTTGACAGATTTATACATTCCACATTCCTGTTTCCAGGAGATCTGTATTTGTGGTGCTTCGTTGTGAGGTAAAAACACCCAGAACAACCCTTCAAAACAGGTATTTAGCACCATGATTTAAGAGCCACGTTTCCAGCAGCGAGCCCTTCCAACTAGCCCGTGCACAGCAGAGTTTCTCCAAATGAATATTTGCTTTAAGTATCCAGGGAAGTCTTGAGTTGGGAAAACCGCAACGTATAATTACCTGCCAGCACCCTTTCATTAATACCAGCCCTGGAATTCAGCCAATCTTAATTGTTTATATGATGTCAGTCAAGTCTTTGTGCTGAAAGCCTTGCACACCCCTTGCATTTTCAACGCTCTGGAAAGCTTATGTTTTCTGAAGGCACCTTTAGGACTGGAAACAATGGAGCATCTGTGCTGGGATCCCAACATGTGGGAAAACTACTCATGCTCCTCCAAGGCTATGCTGTGTGATGGTTCAAGATGATGTCGCCCCGGCCAGTTGGTGAATTTCAGCCTTTTCCAATCTCTAGATCAGTGTTTCCCAACCCTGTGTCTGGAGAGACACACCAGCACTACACATTTTGGATGTCTTCCTTATCTGAGCCATTCATTTAAGTCTTTGCGTCTCAAATAATGAGCTGATGAGTTGATATGGAAAGAGTTTGAAACAAGGTGGCGCAATTATGACTTGCAGAAGCATAATGAACGATTGTTTCCATTACACATGCTTTGAGGTTTGGAAGAGTTTGAATATGTGTAGTGTTGCGGTGCCTCCAGGATCAGGGTTGGGAAACACTGCTGTATATCGGGCTGTTTGTTGCAATTCAAAAGAAGTGTTTTCTATTAAAGTGCAAGTGGACTTTGAGCTTCGAAACCTTGCAGATGTTTTTGTATGCTCAAACAGCAACATTACAAACTAACTAAAGTTGAAAACGTGTTGACATGTAAGTCGACATGCAAAATGCAGCATTGGGCGGGTTTCAGAAATGTGGTTGAGAACCACTGCTCTACATGATTGAGGATCCCAGAGGAACGCCTCCCAATATTTGGATTTTCTTTTTAACATTTTTTGTGAAATTATGGAAATATGATGGTGTAATTCTGACTTGCAGGAGCATAATGTACAGACTCCGAAGGGTGGCTCTAGTTTCAGTTACATCTTTGAGGCGTGGAGATGATGGGGTATTTTCACATTTTTAAGTACTGTAGATGTGATGGACAGTTATATGAATATTCAATCTTTTCCATGAAATAAGGGTGTTGATAACTTCACGGTTAATTATCATACATTTTCAAGGTTTGCTTCTAGATGCATTTCAGAAATTGCATAATCGCCGTTGGGCCCTTGAGCAAGACTTGCTCGCACCAGGTTGACTATCCCTCCAAAGAGTGTACACCATGTCCTTTAGAGGAAAAAGATTGGGAAGGAGGCCGCTCACGAACTTTTAGCTGCTGATGTGCATTAATAATCTCCTATGCTTGACGTAGTCCTTTCATGTGGTGCTGTCTTCAGAGTGTGATACATTTTATGCCTTGGTTGACAAAATGTGCTCAAGAGCGCATAAAACATCTTAGTTCTGCATGCAAAGCAACATGTGTTTTAAATTTAACTTCGTCCTGTAAATCCCCAATTCTTCAACAGACTGTATTTCCTACACAGCGCATTAGCTTAGCATTTCCTGCATGTCATGCTCAAATATGAAAGCTGATCTAAGTTGAAACACATTTAATTTAAATGCAGGCATTACATCTCAAACTTTATGGTCCAAAATATGTCATTAATGCTTTATTTGTTCAGTAGATGCATTCATCCAAAGTAATTTACAAGAAATTAATAACGTTTGATTTGAAGACAAGTGATTTATCGCAACAATATTGTCTGTTATTTGAGGTTCTGTAGTTGGTACTATTTGTAGTTATTAAAGTGTCCCTATTATGCCATTTGTAAGACTTCTAATATTGTTTTGGGAGTCTCCTACAATAGGTTTAGATACATATAAGGTCAAACAATACTTTCATTTTCTTAAAATATGCATTTAATATCACGTAATTTTCCAGTGTTTCTCAAACGATTTGTTCAAGGGCCGGCCATGACCCTACTGTGCTCTGATTGGTCAGATGGCCCAGTCTGTTGTGATTGGTCTACCGCGTACAGTGTGTCAGAAATGATACGCCCACTTCCATAGTTATGTATTTTGAATGCTCTATAGAGAATATAAACATCTATTATTTATCATTCTTACAGGCTGTGATTCAATGTAGCCAACTGGTCCAAATAAACTGGGTACTGATTGATCTTTCAAAAGCAAGTGTTTTGTGAATCCTCTGTTAAACTCCCAGAGATTAGAGAAGATGTCATCAATAAAATGACGTATTTGTGGATGAAGTCAAGTAGTTCGCAGCCAGCCAAAAAAGAACATAGCTGGGAATGTGTTGTCACGTAATTGGGATTTGAATTACTAATGACTCTTTCAGGCTGTACAGAGTCTATTCTTTTATTTTGAGAGACAATAACTGTATTTATCATGCACTTTCGGAAACTTTGCACATTCACTTACTGCTACATTACACACTACATGAAAGGCAATGTTGGAAATGCCATGATAGGGGCAATTTAATAAATCCATTTGACATACATTGTCCCAATGAAGTCAGTGCAACAGATTTTCATGTAAATTTGTGTAAAAATGGTTCTTAAATCCATTCTTATTCTGCTTAATTTGTTGTATTTGATTCAGTTGTTTGCAAATCCATTCTTACGTAAATAGATACATTTCAGTTTAACATTTGTCATTTATAAAGCCATTATTGGGTAAATTGTTGTTGCATTCAATTCAGTTTTTCGTACATCTGTCGTGTATATTTATACGTTCAGCTCATCTGTTTGTAAATCCATTCTTGTGAAAATTACTACATTTAGTTTTTGTCAAATCCATCTTTGCTTATATTGTTGCAATTCAATGTTTTGTAAATCCATTGTGTATATTGGTATGTTCAGCTCAATAATTCGTAAATCCTTTAGTGTAAATTGTTGCATTCAGTTCAAGTGTTTGCAAAAACATTTTTCCTTAAATTGTGTTAAATGGAGTTTTTCGCAGATGTGTTACGGCGTATACTCTTGCGTTAAAATTCAATTTCTTTGTAAAAGCATTGCGTGAATTGTTGCATCTGCTATTGTATATGTCACATTCAACTCGGCCATTTCCAAATCAGTTCGACTCCATTCTTCGTAAATATATGCTTGTAAATTATTACATTTAGATGTGCATGTGTATAAATCAATTTTTTTGTTTTGTAAATTGATGCATTTCCCTTTTTCATAAATCCACTGTGTATATTGTTGCGATCAACTCAATTGTTCATAAATCCACTGTTTTGTTCCTTAAGAGTTTACACAGATTAGTCCTGGTAGTGTTTCATTAATGATTGGATGGAGACATCGTGATGTTTCCTGAATGTACACACGTGATCCGCCGTGGTTCATCATCACGATGAATTAAAGTGTTAATCAACCTCTGTGTGTGAAACTGCTTATCCATGTGTGGTGCCTACATTAACATTTTGCTTTGTGTTTTAGCTTTCCAGTTCCTCCAGCTTCAACGGTGAGCTGCTGTTCGGTGGAGCAGGGGAGCAGACGCTTCCTCAGAAGACACTCCAGCGGAGCTCTCTCTCCGTGTCCCCGGCAGACTACCTGGAGCGTCCCAAAGTCCACTCGCGCCGCGAGAGCTCCTGCAGCATCCTTCCGGCCAAGGCGGAGGTTCCCATCCACCTCATCAGCACCACCAACCAGCTACACAAGCAGGGCAGCGTCCAGCAGCAGATACCGACTAAACTCGCCGCGCTCAGCAAGGGCAAGGAGAAGAGCGGGAAGGCCAGGAGTTCGCACCACACCAACAGTTCTGGTTAGCACTGATCCGTTTGCAGCCGCCAAATGACTTTCTCTGGGGGCGATGAATTTGCAGATTCTTAAATCCGTCTTCACTTTTTCCTAGCTTCTGGAGAACTGAAGCAGATGCTGCCCATCAAGCTGTCATCAAGGGATTCGGATGAAGGTCACAAAGCACGCCGGCCCATCAGCCCCAACCAACCTCAACATTCGCACTCAGGTAAGACAAACAACCGCACATGACATTCCCAGCCGAGCCTGCTGTGTAAACCGCCATTAGACCCAGATGACATCCCTGTTGTGTGGTTTCCTCGCCCTGCAGATTCCCTCAGCCCTCCAGATGCTCACACGGACGCCCAATCTAGCCTCACGCCCGCCGTTCTCAAAACACACAGCCAGACGTCCCAGCCCACCCTCTCGTACACTGTTAGCGAAGAAGCTGCCAAGGAGGACGTTATCTATTTCTAAGTCCTCTGATGGGATGCAAAGACGTTGCGTTGGTGTTTCGGGCGATATTTTAATTAAGGAACACTTTTCAATCATCCTAGTCTTAACAACTTACATGTTTTATTGAAGCCTGTAAATTTCAACAAAGAAAAATGTGTTTTAGTTTGTTTGAAGAAAAAAAAAAAAAAAAGACTTGTTTGTCCAGAAAACCCAAAGACTTTGACGGAGAGCTTCACGTGAAGATTAGTTCTGTAGCATGCGCTCCTAGTGGACGATATGAAGGGCAAATGGATGTTTTTAGGTTGCTTATTGTTGTGGTGAGCAGTTTTGCACTGTGTCAACGTCCCATTTTGTATTTGGGATGACTGTTTCTGTTGGATTTGACGTTTGTTCACACTGTAATTTTTGACTGTACACTGTATGAACTCTTTTGATTTCAGAAAAGCCAACTCCATTTAAGTGGTAATTTCATTCATGTGGTTCATCTTTTTAGAGATTTCCTTCAGATGCCCCCCCCCCCCCAAAAAAAATTGAAGCGAATTCAAGATTTTATTAACCAATATTCTGCTTTAATTTATATGTTAATAGATCTTTCTAATGGAGAGAGCAGTTATCTGTGTATTTTGAGATTACTCAAATAAAAATCAGATGAAGGATACAAATGTTTTAGACGGTAAATGTTTTCCAAATGATCAAAAAGTCAATGTAAGACTTGATTTGGCAGAAATACAAACACTCGAGACTCTTGATGGACAGGTCATGAATTACCCTGAAAAATCAAAAGAAAAATAAAATTGCATTGTGATGTCATTTTAATAATTTTTTTCATAATATTATCAATACCGTAATGCAGAGCCAATATCATTACCATAATGCAAAGCCAATATCATTACCATAATGCAAAGCCAATATCATTACCATAATGCAAAGAAAAATTGTTTAAATAGTTTTGAAATTAATTTAAAACTAAATTACAAGTATACATCATGGTAGTGTTTTTGCTTTTTTAAAATGTATTTTATTTTTTTAATACCAAAAAAAAATAAATGTGTCTGAACAAATTCTTATAACTGTATTACAGTTGCATTATGTGTTTGCGGAATTTTGGGGAAAATGTTTAATTGAATTAAATCATACTAAAATAGGGTTTACTGTTTTTTTTTTTTGTTTTTTTTTTTTTTTTTTTTTTTTAAGAGAAAAATAAAATCTTTTATTTGGGGTAAAATGACATTAATGGAGACCGTTCCATTTAAGATTAGTGCCAAATATAGTTAAATATTGTGATACATGTATACGAGTTTTTAACAAACTTAATTTAGTTTCCTTACCCATCCTAGTTATATCTGCTTTTAAGAATTTTTCTCTAAAAAGATTTTTATTTTTCTGTTTGAAAATCTTGTTTCCTATGTTTTTGCATTTCCTCCTTTCCTATGACCCACATTCATTCCATGTCTAATTGAAGTCTGCAAAGTTGTCAAGCCTCTCCTCTGTTCTCAAGCTGACCACACAAACGTTTGTGATGTAATGCATTGGATTTCAGAGAAATGCCACCAGACTTTGATGGTCTGTCAGTATGAAGCCACTGAATGATTTCTGCCGTTCGTTTCCTGCGACTGTGTGACTTGTATGTATATGTTGTACATATAGTTTCCTTCTGACATAGATGAGATGTAGATATTATGCCAGGAATTTAAATATGCTCCATTTGAGTATAGTTTTCTTCATTTCGTTTTTTTAGGCACTTTTTTTTTCAAATCTGTCTTTGAGTGTTTTTATTTTAGTTAACACAAAAATGCATTGCTTTTGGATAGAATTTCACCTGTTCCACTCGGCAGAAGTAGTATTTTTGACATTACATTTATAAAAACAACTTGATTTGATATTCATCCTATATTTAGAGTTTCTAGGTCCAATGCTTTCCCAGTGAAGGGGTATTTTCACATTGTAGCAGATGGGTTTTGACGGTCAATGACACGTAAATAAATGTCACGTGATGCTGATGATGTAATAATGAAGTTAGTGACTAAATGCTGTTTGTCTCGCTCCTTTAGCTGCAGCGCACTTTACCTCAGAATGAATAGTTTTCTTTGATTTCTTGTATTTGTTCAACTGTGAGCTTAAAAACATCACGTCGCTTTAAATTGTCCCTTGATCCGGCCGGCATTCATTGTGACTGTAGCTTCTTGGTGTCTGTGATTGTATGACGTATTTTATGTTATTCCTTTGCGAACAGGATATCTTGTCAGATATTATCAAATTATTTCTTAAAAAAAAGCAAAAAACAATATTTTTCTGTTTCAATTTACACTAGCCACTTTTCAATACCAGCAAACTTCAAGGGGACCTCAAGTGTTAATATTTCTGATGTTCGGTCTTAAATGTTTAGCACGCAAGGCCAGTGTGATTGTTGTTGTTTTTTTCTACCACAGCATTGTACTCACTCTACTGAAGAAAAACAGAAATACTTGTGAACACTTAAAACTGCTGCCTTTAGAGACATTTTAGTAATAAAACAAGTGTAAAAATATCTGATTCTGAGTCCGTTTTTTTTGTTTCCGTTATTTTCTGCTATTGTTACTTATTGACAGTGGGTACGGAGAGTATTTAAAAAAAAAAAACACCTGAAATGAGCTGCAGCTAATATTACTAAATTAACATTCACGCATCACATGCATTTTGCTGAAGTACATTTGTGGTTTTAGTTTAGCTTTAAATTTCATTTAATTTTCCGGTAGAGAGAGAGGGAGATTTGTAAAATATTTTTACAATAATTTACCCTTTTTTTCTGTTCTGTTTGAATAGTCAAATTTAAAGGGATTTGTCACATTTATAGTGTTTATAACGTTTTAAAGTTTATTTATTTTACATTATTTCTTATTGTAATAAAATGTGACTTACAAACTGATTTGACTTGTTTTTTTGTTTTGTTTTTTTTACTCTCTCTCAACGATGCAATTTTGACCGATGCAACGTCCAGGAAAAGTGGTAAGTATATCTCTGTTTTTTTTAAATAGTACACATTATTTAGCAGATTCAAAAAAAAAAAAAAAGTAAACCATTTGCACAACAAACCAGTTTGTTTATAATTAAGACAATTTATTAATGTACTATTTTGCAAGATCAAGCAGTTTAAGGAGCAATTTTTTTTACCGCTATTAATGGTGGTAAAATTAAGCAAATGATACCAGAAGTCAAGGTATACAAGGTATAAAATGGCCGTGCACGCTCTTGCATTAAAAATAAGGCGCATACAGTAGTATATGCTGCGTAGTACGCAACTATTCTATTCCGAACACAGCCAATACCTTACAACTGAAGTTGACCACAAGCATGTAAAACATTGTAGTGATCAGTGCTTATGTTATTCCATGTCCTCTCCGGGACGGTCTCTTTGGACAATATGGTTTTATTTCCATCCCTCTCTTCTAGTGTGATAACATGACCATGCTGGCCGTGCCTCTGTTGATTCTGGCCTGTTCCTCACAGGAAAAGAGACAGAGCCCAACTTAACAGGACCTGTGTCCGTCTCTCAGGCCATGCTAATTGTAGAGCTGCGGCTATTTTCAGGTGTTGTGGTTTTCCTTTTATCCAATCCGGATCTGACAACGGCGCGTCCAGTACTTCTTTACCAGATGATGTCTCCTGCTTTTGTCTTTGGTAATGGTTTTCTGTCTTCCGTCTGTGTCTTGTGCTTGGCTAATTTTAGACGCTGTGCCACGAGGCGACCTCTGTCTGGTTCACAAGCGTCTGTAGTCATGTCCCGTTGTTAATTGTAGTTATTCTTTCCGCAAACAAAAACAAACCTCATGCTGCTGGCTAGACGTCTGAGCTGTAAAAGTAGCCAGAATTTCACTGGTAATTTGAAGAATTAGTCACACTAAATAAGCTAGGTTACCAACTCTCACGCAATTGGCGGGAACACAAGCTTGTTTCAGACTCTGACACACGCTCTCACTCCGCTCATATAAATCTCACGCCAAGGTGGCAATCTTGGGATCATATGATGCGATTAAAAAAAAAAGAAGTCCTTTCTCTTTGGAGTGTTGCAAGCTCTTGGTGAATAAAGAAGATCTGTAAAGTTGCAAAGACTAAAGTCTCAAATCCAAAGAGATATTCTTTATAAGAGTTAAGACTCTGCCACGCCCCCCTAAAACGGCTCGTTCTAACATGCCCCCCCATGTCTATGTCACGATGTGGGAAGATTTGCATAACCCCGCCCAAATGTTCACGCAAAAGAAAGTAGGCATGACTTTTATTGTCTCTGTTGCCGCTGCCACCATGTCGTGGAGTCACTGTGTGTCGTTGTTAAAGTGAAACTACTTCCAAGCCCTTTGATTGGAATATATATATATATATATATATATATATACATTTGCTTTGAACTGGAATCATGGCGCAATATACTGTGATGTACAATTCGCAGGACACTTATGTTCACATAGAACATAAGTCTGAAGTGATAAGTGAAGTATTTTCTGGATCTTTTGGTTGATATTCTGTCTATATCCGTTAAAATAGCATTATTTAGCATTAACAATTTTAACCTTTAGCATTAACAATTAGCATTAACAATTTTAACCTTTAGCATTAACAATTAGCATTAACGATTTTAATCTTTAGCATTAAAAATTAGCATTAACAATTTTAACCTTTTTTTTTTTTTTTTTTTTGCTTTAATTCTGAGTTTATATTTTGTAATTCTGAGGGAAAAAAATTAAATTGTGAGATTTAAAAAAAAGTTGCAATTAACTTTATTTTTGGTAATTGTTTATTCCATGGCAAAACCGAACTTACATGCTAAAGTGCATATGGATTTAGAAAAATATTTCTGGCTGCATAGATATATAATTAAGTTTTTATTTATTTGAATAATTTTAGTTAGAGCATCTATTTTCCTTTTAATAATGTGAGAACTTCCTGCAATCTGCCTGCATTCTTCTCAGTGTTGATGTTTGGTAGACAAATCTAGGCTAGCACTTTTACAAGCATGATAGTGTCTAAAATATCCCTCCCTCACAGTTACATAACAGCTCTGCAAAGTCAGCACCGGCAATCATGTTCCATGCTGGCCATATAACTCCTGTCCTGACCCCATAGAAATAAATGGTTTCTTCTCTGTCCGTGGAAACAACTTTAATGAGTTTATCTTTATTGCGTTTCGGTAATACTTTGTAGTGTATAAAGAACACTTGTTGTAAAGTGACTGATATTGAGTGTAGAATGGTGATGAATGAAGTTATTGTTCTTTGTTTATCATCATGAAAAACGAAATATGGCTGGGAAGATAAGGTTACCGCTGGCTGAACGTACGCCACAACACACACCGTGTTTGTTTGTAGAGGTGTAATCCAGTAAAGTGGCCTGGGAAGAATCTGCTGCCATAGTAAAATCTTTGTGTGTGTGGATAGCAATCTGTTAGAAAAAGTAGATCTTGTGCCAAATAGGTGTTTGGTTTCATGGGAAGATTTTTACTGCTGCTTAGTTTGATAATACAATAAATCTATTCAGCATTTTATTAAAAAGTATGTTATTTCAGTTTGTTTAATATTCTTCAATTAAAAGTGTAAATGTGCTCTATTTATTGGGCCTTGTTCATGAAGTATAACAATTGTGTTTAAAAGTTTGTAAACTGTTGGTAAAAGAATTGATGCGTAAATTGGCGCTATTGTGTATAATTAGCATATTTCCTAAAAAATATGCGTACAAAAATTGTCTGTATTAGGAAAAAAGCATTTTTGAGCATTTGGGGAATGGGATCCTGACAGACAAGCAGTGAATTTCTCCAAAGAAAAAACTATCATTACCAACAATATACATAAGAAAGTATTCGCAATTTGCGCAGAAATGTGTCTAATATGTACATAAAATACTAAAATAGGAGCACAGATCTGAATAAATGATTTTTTTTTCAAACCAAAACTGAAAGCAGCTTGTGCTTACAAAAAAATAAATAATAAATAAATAATCATTAACATGAGATGGGAGAGAACATACTGTATATTTCAATGCTTTTGCATTTTGTCGCAAAACTGTTACGTTCCCTGAAGAAACGTTGCATCTGAAAACATTTTCAAGTGCACACAAGGTTTCTTTGGGGACGTGAAAGGTTTGCGAAAGAACCATGTCCCTTTATAAGGACATTTCCTACCTAGGCCACAGCTCCAACCTTTTATAAATATTTAATTCTGACAATTTATTTTATTTCTTTATTTTCTTTTAAATAGTTTAAATTTAAATGACTTATCTTTCAAAATTTGGGTTTAAGTTTGCTATAAAATCTTTGGCTTATCAAAAAAAAAATTATATGGTACAGGATATGATTGAGCTTCTAACAGAAACAAACCACATGATGTTAGATGTACATCATGTGGTGCTACACACAGAAAGCCAAGGAGCGTCTTTGGCCGCAGCTGCTTCATTAACCTTGCGAGTTTGAAGAGGCTGACACCCCAACACCCCAGAGACGGGCGCAGACTGACGCCTCACTTCCTTTTGTTGTATTATTCATCCTGATGTCACTTTTCGAGTGCCTTTTCAGTTGAGCGCCAGTAATTATCAACCGGGCCCACATCAGGATGGGCTTACTCCAGAAGAGACCACCCCACCCTGTCTGAATCACACAATGGTCCAATTACGGCACTGTCCCATCCTAGAGATACGATTCACTCTCATTCCTCCTTGTTTTTTCTTTCCTCCAGGATATAGCACTGAATCCCACTCGTCCCAATCAAACAAGGGGCATTATGGTGATGAGGAACTATTTCAAGCATCCAAACATGCGAAGTGTCCTTGGACTGCTTGTGAATAAGATCTGTGGCATGTCAAGCTGCTATCTTTGTCACCATTTGAGTTGAGGGGTGGAAGAATTCACTTCCCACATTGGGAAATCTTCGCAAACAATGGCAAATATCAACATTCTTCTGTTGAATTCTCATCAAGTATTTTTTTTCTTTTTCCCACCTACTACGAGTCGAGAAACATTTTCATTTTTTGAACTCCACAACCTTTCAGAGCTTTTCTGTCTCTCAAGAAACGTTTTATATTCGATGCTACGCCTCAACCTGAGGCGATCGACCGCGCAAGGATGAGCATCAAAGCCTGCCGTCGCATAACAACATTCACTGTTAATCAGAGCAGAGCTAGATCTGTCAGCCTCCCAGCCACCCCCCTGCTGTTCTGCGTAATTACTCCATTGTGGAAACAGTGATTACAATTCCCCCCCTTCCCCAAAACGCTGGTCCTCTCCGTAGAACACTCTCAGAAGTCTCTTTTCTGTGAAGTGCATTTCTGTGCACCATTGTTTTCACAAATAACCGGCATTCTTTTATACCGCATCTAGACAAAGAGATGTTTTGGCAAGGCGGATGTATGCTCCCATCTCTTTGTGTTTAATGCAGTGTGATGTGCATTTTACTGGAGGAAGACTTATGTGTGTGCTCCTGGAGAACCTGCGACGCGTTAAAGCATGTCGGTTATGCTTCCTATCCCGAGTTCTCATCATCCATCAACATTGGCTGGGACACATTCAAGCAGTTTTTACATTCTGGGTTACTTGGGTCAGTGTTTATGGCCACAGAGATACAGTCTATCCATCTAATTTCAAGGTTGTCAAATGCCAAAGGTTTGAATTTAAGTTAGGAATACAGTTGGGGGTTGTGGCCTGATGGTTAGAGTGTTGGACTTGTCACATAAAGGTTGTGGGTTCAAGTCTCCGTACTGGAATTGTATGTGAGGGAGTGAGTTTCCACTTTCAGTACCCTACTGAGGGACCCTTGAGCAAGGCACTTAACTCCCAGTTGCTCACAGCAAAAAAGGTCTGTCTAAAGGCTGTTTAGGTCATAGTGTGGTGGCTCCCTCCAGTTACACCACCGGACTTTGAGGAACCATTAAAACCATTAACGTTCCTGACAGATCGCATCTCGACTCGACTGACGGAAAGTTCCTGTACTCCGAAACTACAGATGCATCTAGGCGTCAGCGCTTAGAGCTGCCTGTGGTCAAAGATGGCCTGAATTCTGTCTGTTTATGCCACTTTTTACCTACATGTTGCTGTAGTTGTTGACTACAAACTTCTTGCACTTCTTAAGGAATGGGAGTTGCTGTGTTGGTTGGGCAATAAACCTCAGCTCGAATAAAGCCTGGGGGGGTTCTGTTTTTTTCTCAGCATTAAAAACAAGTTTTGCTTTGTTGGAGGTTCCTGGAGAGTGTAATAACATTTGCATTGGTGCTTTGATTTAGTTGTGATCAGATTCTAAGGAGGTGGACGACGGTTGGAAAAGACGCTTCTGGCCATGGGGGGCAACCATTGGAAGCTGATTGTTAACTAATGCGAGATCTTTGTGTTCCTGGAGACCCCCCAGCTGCACGCATCCGCCTGGCAGACACACGCCAGTAATTAGGTGATGGGGGGCTTCGACCCCTGTGTCTGTTCCACCCGAATGTACCCTTTCTTCTCAGGGTTATGACGAGTGTTAACCAGACTATGCTGGCTAGTCCTGTCTTCTGACAAGTTTCAAACCTCTATTTATGCGTGGTGCATTAATTGAGTCGCTGGCGGAATCTTTTTGAATTTGGCGTTTTTTTCATTTTGCATGACAATGGTGCTTTTGATGAGTCTCACAAAAACATGCAAGCGCCCGCACACATCCTGCCAGGATCCCTTTGAAAGAAGATGTCTTGGATCCCCGTGCCTTTTCTTCAATGTTTTGTCGCATTCATTCAGATGCTGCTTCCCATCTCCGCTCACACCTGAAGCACTTAGTAGCCGCTTTTCCAAAATGTGGATGCGTTTGTTTAATCAACAGAAAAGATTTGGAGACGTTTAGCATCACATCACTTGCTCACCAGCGGTGAATACATACAACATCTGGACAGTTTCTCCAAAGTTCATCTGAAAGAAATTTGGTATTTTTGTTATAAATGCACACTACTGCAATAAACAGTAGTTTGACTGCATTTATGTCTCTTTGTTTAACAGACAGATCTCTTCCCTACCATCTGGGCAAAGGATCGCAGTCTGGAGTCTCAATGCCATTCGTTGGCATTTCCAACATCCCAACACCTGCTTGGGAACGAGGCTGGTGCCATGACATGAACACACACCTTTTCTAGAGTCGTGTCTGAAGAAGACCACCTCTAAGCTAAAATAGCAACATGAAGTCATAAAGTTTGAGCAGAGAAACTGAACTTTACTCTCCAGTTTCTGGAGGGGCTGGAAATCACTGCGGTTGAAATTGACTGGGTGTGACCAACAATTTCAAAACTCCAGCATATCTAACAAGTTAAGAAAGGTGCGAGACATTCCTTCTCAATCCACTAATCCAATTCTCACTCTACAAAACAAAACAAAAACATGTGCTTAGCATTTTCACAGACAGTTTATTAAAAAAATGTCTTCAGTACACTCTACTGTATGACTGACAGAAGTTAGAAACAATAATATTTGGCATTAAATGTACAAAAAGCTGAACAGGAATCAGTGATATCAAAAATTTTAAGACATTTCACAACACAAAATATCAAACATTTCATAATGAAGCAATGTTTAGCTGGTAACATGTTTCTATCTGTGCTGCTTTCTTTGGCTTCAGGCAACACATTCTAAAGACGTTTAAGAAAAACACTCTTATGAGAGTAGATGACCGTTCGACAGTGAGGAGGACAAAATGTGCAAAATCTACTTAAAATAATACAATATACTGTGTACAAATATACATACAATAATAAAGCATAATCAAAGCTTCATGTATGGCAACATAATTTAAGAAGTTTGTTAGTTTTTTTGACACTTTGAAAACTGTATATTGAAGATTTGGCACAAAACCATTAAGGAATCCACAGCTTTAGTAGTTTAACCACCTTAAAAACTAAGCGAATGTCATTCACATTGTTAACTACAAGTTATCCTACAGTTGAGTGACAAGTAATATTTTGTAGAAAGAAAATGAAGCCTATTTTAAGCTGAATACAATAATAACATATTATATATTCTTGTTTTTAACGACTCTTTTTGCACTACAGTAATGAGAATTTGGGAGGACAATCTGCTTTAATTGCCTTGAAAAAATGCAATCTAAACAATTAAAAAATATTTATTGTCTTCATGCAAAATATTATTATAATTTTTTTCATTGTGAATTTTTCTTGACAACTAAAACATTTTACTTTATTACCATGCTTTTGTTTTTTAATTCAAATGCACGTTTATTTTTTTGTTTTTTTTCATTATGGTAAAAACTTTTTTTTTGTATTACAGTAATGATAATTTGGGTAACAAATATGCTTTAACTGCCCTGAAAATAAATCCATAATACAAACAATCTAAAACCAGCCTTAATTTTCTTTATGCAAAATGTAATTTCTTATTTCTATCTTCTTTTTTCCGCATTGTAACATTTTAGTGATTATCACTAAAATGTTACAATGCGGAAAAAAGAAGATAGAAATAAGAAATTACATTTTGCAATAAGAAAATGCATTTTCCTCATTGCCATAATTTGTCCAGGATTAAGTATTTATTTTTTTATTTTTATTTTTACTATTAAAATCTGCATATGACTTTCGATAATATGAAATACATTTCTTTTTTTTGGCATTATGGTAATGGTTTTTTGCATTACGGTAATGAGAATTTAGGGAGGAAATGTGCTTTAATGGCCCTGAAAATAATGTCATGATGCAAACTATTTAAAACTAGGCTTCATATTTTTAATGCAAAATATTACTTCTTACTCGTTTCTTCTTTTTTCACATGACATTGACATTAATTTCACAACAATTAAGAGCATTTTCCTCATTACCGTAATTTGCCTAGGATTTTTAAGTATTTATTTTAAGTAGTTTCAATTCAAATCTGGATATGCTTAAATACTTGACAATTTAAAAAAAATTACATTCTTGTTCTTTTCCAAGAAGGTAATGACATGTTTGCATTACGGTAATGAGAATCTGCTTTAATTGGCTTGAAAATAATACCACAATGCATCCCATTTAAAAACAGACTTAATATCTTATCATTTGGGGGTGACTCACCACCCAAACTTGTCTATTAGCCCAGCCTCGCTATTTGTCTAGTACTTTTATAACAAGAATACAGTGCTAATCAGAGAAGTGTTTTTAATATTCTAATGAAAAAAAGAAAAAATATTCAACAATAAAAAATAAACATTCTATACAAAAGCCTAACTAGTTATTCAACAACTCTGTCTTCCTTTTTCTCTTTCAAAGGCCACCCAAGTCTACTAAGAGCACAATGAGCCCAGTTTCATACGCTAAAGAGAGTAACCAGAGGCAAGGGTTAATTATTGCTTAATTTATGACTGTGCAGGATCCATGTGAGTGAGCAAGATGCTGAAGCATGGAACCTCAGGCTAAAAATAACCTGTTTTAAAGAGTTATGCCTAGTAAGTTTATGTACAAATGTGTTCACAATGCTTTCTGCATCTCTCCGTCAGGACTGCGGTGTGCTGGGACGGGCTCCGGTTGACAAAGTTAGACACTTGACCGACCTAAGGCTTGGTTTCCAGCGCAAGGTCCATGTGATTGTGAACAAGACTAGTAAAATGCCTCCCCCGGCATTCCCAGACCTTGTGGGGGGGAACTGAGCCACATTCCAAAAGAACATCGGAAGATCTGAGGATGGAAAAACAGGGAATGGGTTACACATGTTGAACTCCACATGGATCACCTACAATCCTTTACATTAGTTGAGAAACTTGAGTTCAAACATGTACTTTAAAATTGTTCTTGCCCTGTTCAATGTGTTTCATCCCCTAAAACATGCAGGTAATGGAAGTTCACTTGTGCCTAATTTCCACTTTCCCAACCTGTTTTTTCCAAAACCTATAAAACAGGCTCTTCCTTCAGATGAGTTTTTGAACATTTGACTTATTAAGAGTGTATTTTATCTGTGCCGATGCATTAGCAAAATGAAAACCAGTATCTAGAGAGAAACATGGCAAATGAATTGCAGATATATAAAATAATCATTTATTGTCATAAAAGTAATAACACCAATGTTAAGAAGTAATAATACTGCATCCTCTCTGGACACGGTGTCTGTTTTTCCGCTGTTGACACGATCAACACTCCAGCAGCATTAAAAATACTACCCGAGAGAGATCAGCGTTTCATGAGTACAGCAGCTTCAGAGCCGGTTATATTTAAACGTAAGCATACTGTATTTCATACCTTTGTGTTATTTGTGGGACGTGGCAGAGACACTTTCATTTAAGACGTTAGAAGCAATGCTACACACACCACACAGAGGCTTGGGTGAAGTGAACTTCTCAGTGTTGTGTAAGTGTTCATCCATCAGCATCAGTGGTCTCACCCGTCCCAAAGCAGCAGCAGCACAGGTGACCACTAAAGCGAGTCTAAAGACCCAAACACATGCCCGGGATTCAATCAGCTTGTGTTTAATAGATTTTATGCTCTTGTTTTCATCACCTAGCGCAGCCATAAACTGAAAACCACCTTATTTGTCTTTATTACATCTACTTCATTCTTCCAATCTCTGGAATTCATTACCATGTTTTATTAGGCAGTCAACTATGCACTCTAAAATATTAAGGAAAAAAAAGGCTTTTATTTTTAAGGGCGTTTATTATATTTTATTTTGCTAATCTCACTTTTTAGTTGTTTTTAAGCACTTATTTTTACTTAATTTTTAACATTTATTTTTACAGAATAAATAATAAATACAATGTAAATGCAATGTTATTTTATTAATCATTTGTTATTAATCAATAAATGGTGAAAATAGGAATTATACCAAAAAATATATAAAATAAATGAATTTATTTTTAGTAGTTTTGTACTACTTGCAAATAAATATATAATATAATATAATATAATATAATATAATATAATATAATATATAATATATAAATCTATCAAATTTAAGTACAAAAAAAAAAAACATTAGTAAAATAATGCCAAGACATAAATAAACTAATATTTATTTAATGGTTTAATGGAGTTGAGGTTTATCTAACTTGCCTGGACATTATATATTATGTTTTTACAAAATAAATAAAACGTTATTTATTTGTTTGATTGATAAATAAGAAATGTATCACTCATATAAATGTATTTCTTTAAAAAAATTGTGAAAACAATAATTGTCATGATTAATAGTGAACATTTAAGAAAAAAGCAAGCAAAACATTTATTGAAACATTTTCTAAACATTATCCAAGTAAATTATTTCCACCCATTGTTTTGCTTTTTACTAAAGTCTGATGTAAATAAATCAATGTGAATAATAAATATGTATCATTCCCATTTAATCGTTTGCTTCTTTATAACCCTTAATAAAACTTAAATAATACTACTAAATATTTCTGCAGCACAGCTAGATGATTAAGCAGTGGTTTGGCTCTAGCTCTTTCCTGTAATGAGGGTCATGGGGTGAATTAATGGCAGCTGTGTAAACTTCTGCGCTGACTGATCTGTGATCTGCTCCTCTAACAGATCGATCCCAATCAGCACTTTATTTATTAGGAGATGCCCTTTGCTGTGCATTATGCTCCGCCTCTCAATATTCTGGCAATGTTTACTAATGAGCAAGAGTGTGCGGGTTAACACATAAATCACAGGATGATGGGATGGCAGCTTAAACCTCACAGCCATTTTCTTTTGCATAACTTATTTTATTTATTTTTTGCAGAACTGAACTCTAACTGATCTGATCAAAAATGTATTTTCGATCAAAGCGCCCCCGGCTTGAAAAACAAAGACTGTGTTTGTATGCGGATCGCAACCCTTTCCCCTCTTCTGTTCTATGTATATTATGCAGTTCTGATTAATTACACCAAGTGCATTCCCGGCTGAATGACCCGTTTGATCTGTTTGTGGCTCCGAACCAAATTGAGGCCTTTATATTATTCGATTTCTTTCCGCAGGTCTTTCTTCCATGAACAAAGGACGGAAAAATATATCCATTAACTTTATGCAGATGCAGCCGAGCTGCAAGGGCTGAGTTGGATGCGGTGACTTTATGCACATGTCAGTAAGAAAGACTAGACACGTGCCAAAATAAAGGATCTTTTTTGGTAGCGTTTCGAATGGCTTCTTAAAAGGTGCACATTAGTAAACTAGTAAACATTAGTATTGACTGTGAGGGTCACTCTGGTCCACCCTGTGGATAATAACGCTGTCCTGAGAGCCAGGAACCGACCCTTGACCTAGATCAGGTGTGTCGTACAAAACAAACAGAGATGGTGTATATTGGAAGAGTGCCAGTTATGACAAACTGCTCTGCGAGACCAAAGAATGAGAAGATCTTGATAACTTCCTCCCTGGAGATCATGTTACAGTTTGGATTACTGGTCTTGCCAGCTAGAAAACATAAAAGTTGCCTGAACACATGAAAACTGTACCCATTGAAGAGCAAATCAAGCGCAGTGCGTTGTGGGATACACAGTTTTATAATTCACATATTGACAAGTGATGTACACAAACTAAATACTGCAAGAAAAGTATGCTAGCATGCCATTTCAAACATAACCCAAGTGGTCTAAGAAGAGTTTTGTGGCAATAATTCATGTTAGCCTTGAGGTATTGATGCTATGTTAGCTGTGTGGCTACATACATCAACATAGGAAACCAATCATTGTACGAGTTAGGGCCGTTTCATAGTCAACGCATCTGTACGCATATGCGTCCCCGAGGCTACGCATCGTTACGCTTCGGCCGCCATTATGCGTCGGTGCGTAGCCAAATGTGTCGTCTTTTTTTGTGTCTAGTTTTTGATACGCGCCGATGCACGCAATACTATGCATTGTCGGTGGGGGCGACATTGCAAGTATTGTACATTAATTCAAGTATATTGTGTTTACAGAAGAAGAAGGTTTGAATACAATGGCGGGCGAAGAGGAAAAATTATGCGAACTTCCCACCGTCTATCTCTGCGTTGCCTTTGTTGCCGCCGATGTAAAATCAGCAACAGAATACACTCCTCTTCAGTTGCCATTGTGATCTGAATATCACCCGACTCTACTAATATCACCCGACTCTACTACCCCCTGTTGCGTGAGCGGTGTATTGCATACACGCATCGCCCGTGACGCTTGCGTCCACTGTTTAGATTATGAAAGGGAGCGCGTCGCTCGCGTTTCTCGCGTTGACTAAATACAGACAACCCATGTCTTTCTATCCCAAGATTCATACCAAGTATGTTGAGAGAACCGCATTCCACCGAATATCTCAGTGGTTAACTACACCAAGTCAAAGTCAAAAGTGACTCACAGCACTGATATCCAGTGATAATACGAAGGAAATGTATCTGTATTTAAATGGGCATGAATGACTGGTGAGAAATTTTCCGAGATATCTGCATCTTTGTTGCAACGCATATTCATAAAGCGTACTGGAAGTCGGTTTGTGAAAGAAGTGAACATCAAAGAGAAGGAGATTTTCTCTATGTGCATCCATCGCCCTGTTATGGGATGGCAGCTTCTGAAGCAATGTGTATTTTTAGTTTTAGGCTGCTGGCTGCCAAATGGTGCAAAATATAGCTGCACCCTATTCCACATGCCTTGCTCGCCGTTTCTGACAAAGCTATTCTGTGCAAAAAAAATCAACGGCAAATTAATGGCATTCAAAAGAGCTGGAACTGCACCATTTGCACTCCCAAAGAAGGATAAAACGGACTTGACAGCTGCAGCTTTGCAGATCTGGGGCCTCTCTTCTGCCTGTCTCCACCCAAACCATCTGTTTATTATTGAGAAAGGGCAAACAGCAGTTCCCCTAGGCATCCTTCCATTAAGTGAGCACTGAGCCCTCTGTAAGCTGCGAGGGTGCTAAACAAGACGAGTTGTTTTAGAAGCTGAACTAGCGAGAGTCACTCAAGAATTCTTCAAGCAAAGGCCTTTTACAACAAATAAAGAGGTTAAGATGCATTCTGACAAGTTGAAAGGCCCAAGTCTCCATTCTTGAATCTTCCTGCCAAACGTTAGGCCTCTATGTCAAATAAACACACCTTCTCTAAACATCATCGGCCATTATTTGAGTTTGTTATCTGTCTGGCTACTGTGTGTCCTAGAGAGAACAATAACCCTGACATGTACTTAAAAGAAAAGACGGAGGATTTGTAAACAACTCAGGGAAGCAAAACCATACGGTGTTTCAGTGGAGCAATGTGCAAAAACGGTACAGGACTTGCCATAGGCAGAACTACAAGCATGAACCTGATACTATTCTAGCTGGAAGCATTGGGAAAAGTCTGCACACCCCAGAGAGATGTGTTTTACTCTGTAATTTGTGCCACATTCCTTTTCGAACTATTAAGGAAAACGTAATCTTTATTTGACACCCAACAGCACTAATTACAGTAAGATATTTTTCATCAACAAACTACTGCTTTGTACATCTGAGAGGGCTTGAAGTCAAGGAAAATGTTGTCAATTGGACAGTACTCACCAAATAAGAGACACATTTTCTTCAAGATGGGAGGTACTTCCAGGTGCTGACAAATGCTGTTGGGATAAGCGAGTATGGTATGCTTGTTATACTATCCCATGAGTCTGTTGACGGGTCATAGCAGTCCAAGGTTTTACACCTCTGTGCCCCAAAGTAGCCCCCGACCACATAGAGGCGATTCCCTGACGCCACTGCATGACAGCTGATTCTCCTGGAAGTCACGTCACCAAACTTGGTCCACTGGAACGTCTCACTATTGAAGCGGTACGCGGAGCTCGCGGAGAACTCAGTATCTCCACCAATGACCACAACATGGTTCCCAACAACTGCTGCCGCTGTGTAACGCCAGAGCTGAGGACAAGTGGCCGGGACAGTCCACCTGTTCTCACAGGGGTCGAAGCACTGAACCTTGGGATACTTGTCCGTGTTGATACTAGTCCCTCCGAAAGCAAAGAGTTTGTTTTTGGCCCCTACAACAGCAGCATTGCTCACACCCTCTCGGAGAGGGGCAACTAGTGTCCACTTGTTGGATTGGGGGTTGTACTGCTCCACTTGTTTGAGAGACACCGATGGGGACGCAGGGAACGACCCTGCAAGTGACGTGTGTCCACCTACTACATACAGGCTGTGGTCAAGTTCTGCTGAACCATGTCCGAATCTAGCGACGAGCATCGGTGCAGCCTTGGACCATTCGTCATGCAAGGTGTCGTAGACCCAAACGTCTTTTGAAGCCCCATTTTCAGACCCGCGACCACCTGTGACATATACTTTACAGCCAATTGCGCAAGCACTACACTCTTTGCGAGGGCTAGGAAGGTCTGTTTTGGGAGTAATCTCCTTTGCCTTGTGATCAATCATGTATACTTTGTCGCACATGAACGTTTGGCCTCCTAGAAGCAGAAGAGCTTGGCTGACTTTTCGGGGTCGGGCGCAGAAGCCTGTGACAACGCCGTCATTCTGCAAGATCTTCATTTTGCAACGGACAGCGTTTTCCACAATCTCACGGCCCACCTTGTGTCCCATGACAAGCTCTTCAGAAGCGACGTTCTCTAGGAGGTAGGTTTCCGGGAGCAGGGCGAGTCGAATGCAACGCAAGAGGTCTGGGAGATCAAGGTGTCTCCTTCCGATGTCTGCTTTAACCCAGTCAATAACAGCCTCGTACACAATACATTCATCCTCAACCTCCAGCTCCTCACTGAAAACAAGCTCTTGAACTTTATCTTTGGGCAAGCTTAGGAAGTCTTCAGTGTGGTACAGATTAGCAAAATTAGCCAGACACATTCGCCAAGAAAGTTCATACAGCCTCTGACACTGATGAGCATCGGACAGAAGCATCATTCCGAGGCAGTTAGACGGATGCAGATTCTTCTCCAGAAATTCTGCAGCGGCGACACGGATGTCGTGGAACTGGAGCATGTCGCCAGCCTCCAGCAAAGATTCTGCATTTTCCTCGTTGATGATCACCCGGGCGGAGTAGGCGTAGTCTAGGAGGAGCTCCAAAACCTCCGGATGCAAAGAGTCATGGAAGTTGACCTCAGCATCTCGACTCTCCTTCAGACCGCCGCTGAACATGGCCTCAAAATAGCGGCTACATGAAGCCAGGACCAAACGGTGGCATGGAAATGCTCGATTTCCAGCACGCAGGACTACATCCGTGAAGACACGTCGCTTGCGGAGGAGGTTGAGTTGGATAAGCAGGCTGTCTGCATGTGATGTCTTGTGGAATAGCTGGATGTTCATGGACCCAGAGCTTGACCTCGACTTTCGGTTCTCGTGATTACTGACAGACATCTTTAAACTAGATAAAAGACAAAAAAACAACAATTTCTTTTCAGACCCCTTGTGATAAAGTATTAACATCTTATATCATCCATGTATGTTCATTTGATATTACTCTGAAGGCCTATTGTTCAGCAGTGTTTAAGACTCCTTAACATATAATTAGACGGTGGATATATAATAGTTAGGGCAATTACACTTGGAAGCAACCATCTCCTTGGACGGCAGTAAACCCATAATCGTTTGTTAAACAGCAATAAAATATTACAGCTTTCCGTTTACCTTGAGACATACCAAGTTACTGCTCTTAGCTATAATTTCATCATTTTGCTTATGCATAAAACAATCAAACACTGCACAGCAGTATGAAACTTGACTGTCTACCGTCAGTACGATAGTGAATGAAAATGAAAGCTGGGAAAAAATCTAAATTTATATGTTTTTGGCGACTTTTAAATACATTCTCACTGCAAACAACAACAACCTACCCTTTCGAAAATTAACTACAAATAAAACTAAAAAAAAAAAAAAAACATGGTTACTATAGTTAAACCACAAATTTTAACCATGGTGTTGCTACACTAACCATATTTTTTAACCTAGGTATTTGTAGTAAAACTGTGGTTATACAAATTGTAATCAATAAGCCAAAACAGGTTACTTTTACTATAATAAAACCATGGTTAATTTTCTTCAGAAAGCCTTTAAACAGCCACCAAAACATCTCAAAATTGGATCGACCTAGATACAATGACTCATGAATTTACCATGGTGTCAATAAAATGCCTTAGTTTCTATATTTGTTGTTTAAAAAATTACTGTCTTTAGAAAAATAATGCGTTCGAATTCAGTATGAATTTTAAATGAACTTTGGTTAACATTAAAATACTTGATTTATTTTCGCTTTTAATACAACAGATTCTATATTTTCTCTATATTTCTTTACTTAAAAAAATATACAGAAAAATGGCATATTATATTATATTAAGATTATTTCTCAAAGCGTCAAAGATTCAACGTTAAAGCGAAAGTTGAGGTGACAGGATTTTAGGTCTACAAAGCAGTAACGTTACATTTAATCTATACATGTTCGTATATTGTAGCACTGTGTTTCATAACCAGAAGTAGAATGACTTTACCTTATTTCCTTTTCACGCACGGACTTGTACAGTATGCGTTCGAATTTAAAGGACGCGTGTCACTTTAAGACGTCTCTCTAGACTGAAAGCTTTCAGTAGTAGCATTTCTCGTGATGAGATCAATCTGAAGTCTGCGAGATCTGCCTGTTACACGCTGCTGGCGAACATCACTACTGTGATTTGAGCTGTGAGTGAGCGTGTAGCGTAGATCCCAGTCGCTCCTCCTCTTAAATGTCCAATCCTGACAAGGGAGGTGATTTTAGGACGTTTTAATAGCACTCAGAAGTGTTTCGGAGAATGAGTGATCATGCACACGTCAGTGTGAGCGAAACTGAAACAGTGCATGGTGGATCCATGCACATTTTTAAACATTTTTGTCGAACTTAAGACCAAAATAGCAGATTTATTAATAATAATTATATAAAAATTAAAATATTTTAATTGTAAAAATCAAACAAGTACCATTGTATACTATACACAGTGCATTGAGTCTTTTTCATTATGGTATTTAGTGTCAATCCACTGTTTGCTTTCCATCACAATTATGCCAACAAGAAGGGCGTGTGTTATTCTTAGCATTTTTCTTTCATCCTCAGAAAGGTTGTTGTACAGACAACACTACTTGTACTGTAAATAAGTGAACACTTACAGTACAATTACTGTCAGACCCCTGCCACACTCAGTGTTAAAGTCTAATAGAGTTATTAGAGCTTAAACACAGCCGTTACTGTCACAATGCCGTTTAAATAGTCTTCAATAACACTTATATCTGACTTTCCTGACGAAATCCTACTGGCAGGTTTTACACTATCAGCTTGCACTGCCTGTTATGGCTTTAGACGTTTAGACAATATTATGATATCGTTTTAATGTCTTATTTCTTTAAATGTATGTTTTTTTATAAATAACTTAAGTCACTGAAAAAAAAAACCTACCTGTGGGAATGTGGCGCCACATACTGGACGGAACCATATTGCAATAATGCGAAAATATATATATATATATATATATACACAATATACGAACATGATTAAATGTAACGTTACTGCTTTGTCGACCTAAACTCCTGTCACTTCAACCTTCTTAACGTTGAATCGTTGACTGCTTTGAGAAATAATCTTAATATAATATAATATGCCATTTTTCTGTATTTTTTAAGTAAAGAAATATAGAGAAAATATTGAATCTGTTGTATAAAAGTTACTTAAACGCGAAAATAAATAGTGATATCATGGTAAGTTCATGAGTCATTGTATCTTGGTTTATCCAATTTTGAGATGTTTTAATGGCTGTTTAAAGGAAATGAACCATGGCTTTATTATAGTAAACGTGTAGTAACCTGTTTTGGCATAATAGTATATATATATATATATATATATATATATATATATATATATATATATATATATATATATATATATATATATATATATATATAAAAAAAGTCTGTTTTCGCCACACATATTGTGAAAACATGAAAAAAAAATAGACACACCCACCCACACACACACATTGTAAACAGATATTTGTACCAAATTGCAAACTAATAAATATTTATATGCTATTGATATCTTTAAAAAATATATATATATAAATCGTTTAAAAGCTGAATATTTTTGTCGTTTAAAATTCATCTAGTTATGCTTTTAGTTATGCTATTTTAGTTGTATACTTTGTTATTGTTGTTGTTTAGTTTTACTGTAATAAAAAACTACATTTCCCATAAGCAAGCAGTCAGGATGTTTTCCGGAGCGCTTCCGGTTCATCTCAAGGGCAAAATTATCACATGTACCGAAGCTACACTTACTCGAATCCAGTGTGTCACTGTCATTAGATCTATAAGTGTGTAAAATGGACAGTTTCGGTTCAGATTTCTCCTCGGGCTCCTCGTCTGGTAAAATAGACTCTGGCACTATAATGGAGCAGGTCAAAGTTCAGATTGCTGTTGCAAACGCGCAAGAGCTGCTGCAGGTCAGTGACTTTAACCTCTTAAGATGTTAAATAGTGTTCTAGTAAGTCTGTTTTTCAGAGTCATGTATTGGGTAGTTTTTCATATTTTATATTGCTTAATATATGGATTAATAGAAATCTACCGTGGGGAAGGCGTGGTATAATTTGGAGGACCATAGTATGATTTCACTTTGCTTCAAAATGTCATTTTTCTTAGTAAGTTTTTGTTAAATGTATTAGAAATTTCTGCCTGAATTGTTTTAAAGTAAATACTACACCATCACTGTATGATACTGCTGTAGTACTTTATTGATTCTTCAAGGTATCGCTTATTTAAAAAAAACTATTATACAATGCATTTCTAATGGCATGTGTCCTGCATTGCAGAGAATGACTGATAAATGCTTCAAGAAGTGCATTGGCAAACCAGGAAGCACATTGGACAACTCCGAACAGGTGGGGAAAATGCTTCCTTTATTCAATAAAAAACCAACAACATCTAAACCCTGTTAATTTGTTTGCCTTTTGTTTTTTCTAGAAATGCATTGCCATGTGCATGGACCGCTACATGGACGCATGGAACACGGTCTCCCGTGCATATAATTCAAGATTACAGAGGGAAAGGGCACGTATTTGATGTGCAGATGGTGGCCAGTACTACCTCAGTCCTCAGGTAGAGGTGTCTAGTCTCTAAATGCACCACTGGTTTGTAGACTTGGCTCACACAACATCAGCTGATGGCTTCAGAAGGAACAAGGTGGTTGGATTTAGACTCTACAAGGACGTTTTTTCATTAAATGTTGTGTATTGAAAAGATTTCAATCTTAATTTGCTTAAAACGATGGCCAGGATTTGGGAGAACAAAAGAATTGGTCTGGATTTTTTGATCCACTGTTTCTGGATCCGGTTTAAAAACAATGCTAAATGTGGACTCCTCCTTATGTTATTATCTATTCCCTGAGCAGAATCCAAATTCAGTGTACTATCGGTCTGCCTTTTGTCATTGGTTGGGCTCACTTTACCAACTCTGTTTCACAAACCTAGTTCTATTCCCAGAGGGGGAGAATTCAGAGGCATCTTTTATGCAATACTTATCTTCACCAGAGCGACTGAACAGTCCTTCTTACTTCTCTCTGAAGGACAAACTGCAGGTGTCGACGCTGTAGCGTCATTTGTTTCATTGTCTTTTAAGAAAAGTAGTAAGGTTGTTTAGAACCGCAAACCCTGTAAAAGCTGTTTCCTTTGTGTACACACGCGTCAAAATTCCCCTTTTCCTTTGCTTTATTAAATATTGCGACGCAAACTCCACCAGGACATGTCCAGACAGATGTTGTATAATCGTCACCCAGCTGTTTTTATGGAATGCAAATAAATACCACAGAATGCATTTTTATTAAGGTTTATTCGTTCATTGTTTAACAGATGTAGCACCAATTGTACTACGGTAATTAGGACTGAAGCACTAAACAAGTACATGATTATACATGTGGCATTCTCAGTGTTGACATATGGGGCGCTATAGCATGCATTTCCACAAACTGTCTTCTACAACCTGCTCAAGTTCTGTTATGGTAGACCAATGCTTAGAAAAAGCATCTTGTTCAATGGCACAGACTTTTGATGTGAGGTTTAGGTATTGATTTGTTGTTTGTGTACTAGTGTATGTTTCCGGCCTTAATGCATCAAACAAGTCAAAGCGAATCGCCTTCATTTTGTAGTAAAGCCCTTTTTGATTTGTAGTAATAAATTCTGCTGGTGATATCTCATTTAATCAGAACTGATCCAACTCAAGGCGAGCAAATTTCGCCATTTAAAAAAAAAAAAACTCTTAATTTGACATATTTTTAAGCGAAGGGCAACAAGAAATCTGCAGCCTTTCAAATCGGAACATCACTTATTTTTCGTAAAAAATATTTACGTTAAAAATGTCTAGTGATTCAGTGGAGGCCACGTGGTTTAATCACCTCATGGCTTCAGCATGGCTACTGCTTCCTACACCTGAATGCATTATTAATAAATACCAAAAAATACATATTTCAACTGTACAGTATGAACTGGTTGGTAAACTTGTCCATTTTTGAGTTTCATGCATTCTTTTCAACTGAGAGACACGACTGCACGTCACTTGTGAGAATGATGGTGGAGAAAATTTCTAGATTGTATTTTTAAACAAGGAGGTATGTAGATATCCATTCTCTGACAGCCGTGACTTGCGTGTAAACTCCCGGGAAGCCAAGTCCACCGCAGCTGTGACCCCAGGTGGTCACCCCAGCCAGAAACCAGCGACTCTGGGGTTCATGGCACACCAGAGGGCCCCCTAAGTCTCCCTGAAGACAAAGACAAGAACACTGGGTCTCATTCATGAAACATTCGTAAATATACGAGTAAATATGTGAGTGATTTACGCGTAAAGAGAACTTCCCGAAAACTCTTCTCCTGAATCACAAAAACTTCGTAAACGTCAGATGTGATAGTGAAATGTGTGTGTGTGTTAATGAATACCAATCAGTCGAAATGGGACGCGCGTGCACGCTCATTCTCAATTACCATAAATCCCACCCATTGAATCCGACTGACAACTATATATGAGCATCATATTATGACGCCAAACGAAGGATTTCAACATGTCTTCTCAAAAGCAAATGAAAACTTAAAAGTTCTCAGCTGCGGAAATTGAAGTTGTTTTTTTTTATCAGAAGTTCATTCAAAACACCACGTTTTATTTTCAAGCGTATATAGTGGCGTATCAGGTCCTAAAAAAAGGAAGCTTGGCAGTATATTACAGATGCTGTTAATAGAGTTTCATCTGTTAATCGAACAGTCCCAGAAGTGAAAAGAAAAACCGTATTAATTACTATATATAATATCTTTTACAAAATGTTGTGTAAATATGTACCCGATTATGAATTAAAATGCAGCCGTATTAATGAGCAAAACGTTCAGACGTTAAACGCACTATTTACACGTGGCTGGGAGCAGGTGTAGATTTATTTCGTAGCAACTAACATTTGGAAAATACGAACGTTTTAATGAATCTGAAAATTTACGCCAGAACCACTTTACACGCGATTTACGCAAAAATTTGTTCTGCTCGTGTTTCATGAATGAGACCCACTGTGTTTATGGAAGGTATGACAGTTACAGAAGTCTGCTGTAAAACTCAAGGATTTGGTTGAATTACATTGGGCTGGGTTGTGTTATCAACTTAAGATGCATGGTGGATGTTTTAAGGTAAAAAAATACTTGGAGCATTAAGTATGGTTGGGTAAGTACAGCAGGGCTTCAGAAAAAGTGATTCAGATTTCTCCTACAAGAAGAAGAGTGTGCAACTGCTGAGTTTTCCAAATCTTCAATACTGGAAACAAGTTCTTTGAGCAGAAACTCACCAAACACGTGTCCACGTCTCCTTCCATAGAGCCAGCACACATCGTGTTGTTGGTAAGTTCAGCATTGTAAGCTTGCTGGCAGTCCAACTGATCAATGATACTAACCTGTGCTTTTTGCAGCAAGTTGGTTATCATTCCTATGTGAGATAAACAGACTGTGTCACAACAGACCTTGTCAAACAAATCGTGTTCATATCTTGTCATAATTATGTCTATATCTTTTTGGAACAGTACTTCATGTAGAATAATTGCAGTGGGTTTGGTATAGAAAAGAATCAACCCACTTTAAAATAGTTACAATTTGTTGCTTTGCAGACTCACCATTTGTTTTATTCAGCTGTATGTACTCAGTGCAACTTATAACATCAAAGTGAATGATAAAACACCAACATGTCAGGGAAAAAAATATAGGGGTGATTATTTTCTACACCCACTGTATAGAGCTGCTTTTGTGTGTTGTTTTCATACTCTGACCCATACCCATGATGGAAATGGTCTACTTACAGCATTATGGCATTTCATGTTTGGATTGAGTTTACATTCATTATGAAAAGTATGAAGATTAATTAGTCAAATTCCAGACCCCTTTTCAAACAAATGGAAAACATGAGTAAGGTTCCTTGGTGCACACTTTAGTTCGGAAGGTAGCTTTTGCATTGACCACACAAACCTGGGTCCGCACCAAAATGTCCAGTGTAAAAATGACTAGTTTTTATACTAGTATAACTTGACCGACCCCAAACTCACCATCCTCCCTCATAGCACCCCATCCAGTGATGTAGCATTCCATACTTTTGTTGAAGATATGCCAGGGGGAAGGCAAACACACAGTCTGGATGGTGTAGGATTTTGGGGTGGGGGTGGATATTTCCACCAGGGCCACATCGAAGTCCATGGTGCTGCTATTGAAAGCAGGATGAGGGATGATCCTTTGCACTGGAATCACCAGAGCACCCACTCCAGACCAAATGACCGAGCCGAGACTTACAGTCCAGCTGGCAGGGTCCAGGTCACTATTAATGAAAAAAAAAACACAAAAAAGAATAGTAAACCTTCCCTGTTCAACTCTTTCCAGATCTGGCGCATGTTGGGTAGTCGTCAATCAAAGGTACACTACCCTCTGAAGCAGTGAGCTGCGGTCAGGAGCCATTTGCAGTGGATAAGTGTAGCTCCACAGCGGTGAGTGCCTTGGTACTGCAGACTGCCCACCCACGGCCATTCACCTCTGTAGGCGGTGACGCCATCAATACTCCTCTTCTGGGCGATGACTGGACGATTCCCACAGTCTACAAAGTAATCAAGTGACTCTTTTATTCTTGCTCTTCAAGCTAGATAAATGGACCTTAGTCGGGGTAGAAGCCATGTTTACCTTTACACCAATGAAAACAAGGCTGTTAGGAATGCACATACATTTTGTTCAGTGGGTTGTACAGTTTAGCAACTTGGTGTCAATCAGCCGACACAGGATTGAAAATATGCAATCCTTACAGTGTGCAAAAGAACTCTGGGTTGTGAAAATTGGTGGCAGTACAACCTTTAGAATGGATTGTGTCTCCAACCTTGTTTCTTTCATCCACTGTTAAATATGGCATTTACCCTAACAAAGGTCTACTCTAGCTAGTTAACCACACTTCGTTAATGTGGGTGCAAACCAAAGGGATTACTGTAGAGCAGGGGCACCCAATCCTAGGATCAATCTTGGTGCCTTGCTGCAAAGTTTAGTTCCAACAGTTTGTAATTCTTAAGTGTTTTTGAAGATCTGGATCACATTAGGGTTGGTGCAAAACTTTGCTGGAAGGTATATCCCCAGAAACAGGATTGGGCACCCCTGTTGTAGAGATTATAGATAGAGATTATTTACCACAGTTTTTCTCATCTGCATCGTTGGGGCAGTCACGGACTCTGTCGCACTCTGGATTTGTCTTGCTGATGCACATGTCTCCGCCACAGTTATAATTACCACTGCAGTTCCCAGGAGCAGGGTTATGATCATTACTGACATGCTCTGAAGATGTGTTTATAGAGTTAGTTTTGTGAACAGCAGTTGTTGTGATGCTAGGGACAGTGGGGGTGACTTGGATTGTTGGTGCAGTATTGGTGTAGCTCAGAATCCAGTTGCGGAGCTTGGTGGTGCGGGAATAGACCCCAGGCTTGTTGATCTGTGCGCATCCCATTCCCCAGCTCACCACACCAGCCAAGAAAAAGCGTCCAGGGGACACCTCGCATACCAGAGGTCCTCCGGAATCTCCCTGAAGGACAAAACCACGTTTAAAGCAGTTGTGTAATTCATTTTGAAATACTTTTTAAATCAAGCGTTTTTTTTAGCGCCCTTACCTGACAAGAGTCTACCGTCCCTTGAAGAAAACCAGCACACATCATATTTTGGGTAATCGTACCTCTGTATACAGATGACTTGTTGCAAACGTTCGAGTCAATGATCTTCACAATTGCCTTCTGTAATGTAGAAGGCATTTCATCTGCTCGGGCACAAAGAGGTGAAGTCTTAAAACGGGAAGTCTTGAGCAGCCAGACTTTTGACTTGACTGGTCTTCACAGATTCCTATTAAGACCAAGGACGCAAGCAAGAAAAGAGCACCTGATTGACATGTAAAGTGACCGAGTACAGTTTGTTTTGAGTTTGGTGCAGTGTAGGGGTGGGGTTACACTAAAAAACCTCAAGCCAAAGAATATTTGGTTTTCTGCAACATCAGCCATACTCACTGGTGAACTGATTAAGAGCTCCCCAGCCAGAGACGATGCAGTTCTGCCCAGCACTGAAAATATGAGAGGATGATGGGATACAGACTGGCTGAACATAAGAGCTGAACGTCAAGGGCGTTTCCAACTTCAACACGCTCACATCACTGTCAGTGGTCACGGGATCGTAGCTTGGAGAGATGACCAGGGACTTGATGTTCACTATTGTGGCTCCGTCCTCCTCTCCACCGACTAGATTGGCTCCCACAAGAGCTGTCCAATATTTTGGATCGTTTTCTCTTTGGTACACAAGGAAGACATATTTAGATTTTAAAAAAAATTGCCTAGTGAGGGTCTGATGAAGATTTAACAAGAACGATTTCCTCACGTTTCAAAACAATGGGCAGCGCTGACGAGCCAGTGATTGTTGACGATGGATGCGCCACAGGTATGATGACCGTGTAGTCTGAGACTGACCTGCCAGGGTAGCTCACCATGACGGGTGTTTTCACCACCCACAACACGATTAGCCATGACTGGACGTGTTCCACAGGCTATAAATGGAACATTAAATAAGATTGATTCTTCTGAAGACAGTGTGAGTGTGCAACTCTCCAACACAGTTCTAGTGTTCTTTGGCTGCCAATATATGTAAGATATTCTACATGATTTCTAGGTTGTTTTGGTAGGTTTATAGATGTTTTCTATTCTCTGTGATCTTCTTGTCCTTAGATAAAGCTTATTTACATCTTTTAGTCTATTTTTTTTACCAATATTGCTTTCCATCAGGCTGAAATCCATAGATGGCTAAAAGCACACATTGTCTCATTATGCTTCACAATTTGAGGTAACATTCAAATCTGTAGCAATATTATGTAATTTTAGGATTTGTGGTTTGTTCACATTACTAACCCCTGGTAATTGTGTTGTTTGCCTTAACAAGCACCATTATAAATACATGTGCCACTCCATTAAACGTTTTTGATACTAATATGTCAAATGTCCTTCACTTAAGGCAAAAACTTATAAAAAGAAAACTTACAGCAAGATGTTAACATAATAGCAAGATGGTGACACTTACAACAAAAGGCTTCATCTGAACCATCAACACAGTCCTTGATAAAGTCGCATTCTGGATTTAGCTTTGTGATGCATTCGCCGTTGCCACAAGGGAACGTTTCTTCAGGACATATACCTACCATAAAGAACGATGGCATGTTAGCACTCTTGAGTTTTCAATAAACCTTCAAATATGATCAACAATATAATTATATCTTACTTATGTCATTCCCAATCTCATTTAATGATTTTCCATTTGCCCCTGGAATTAAAAGAAATTGTTAAAATTACACTATTATTGACTTTTCTATATTTTAAATGGGAAACTTGCATACCAAGAAGGATGATGCCATGGATCTCTCCGTAATCTGGGACAACGATGGGTTTCCCATTCAACATGGCCTTCAGTCCAGTGCGGAGTAGGCCTTGAACATAACTCTCTGTACACCCCTGGACTTGAGAGATCCGCAAGACCAAACGTAGAGTTGTCAAAACATTTGTGTTGCCATTCCTGAAAGATTTCACAGACTCTTAATCAAACTCCATAATTCAGTGAACAGAAATGAACATTTTCTGATATTTGACTCACCCTCGGGCCATCAAAGATAATATGGGTTGTTTCTTCAAAATAGATTTGGAGAAATTTAATGACCAGTGGATTCTCTGCAGTGAATGGGTGCCGTCAGAATGAGAGTCCAAACAGCTGATAAAAAACACCACAATAATCCACTCCAGTCCATCAGTTAATGTCTTATAAAAAGAAAATCTGTGTGTTTGTCGGAAACAATTCCATCATTAAAGCACTTCCTCTAGTTAAATTGTGATGGTAGATTATTGTGATGTCTTTTGGACTCTCATTTTGATGGCACCCATTCACTGCAGAGGATCCATTGGTGTAATAATATCATGCAAAATTTCTCCAAACCTGAAACAAACTCATCTACGTGTTGGATGGTCTGACAGTGAGTACAGTTTCAGCAGATATTATATTAAAACATAGCAATGTAAGCAATGTAATTACCCATATGCAACTATCTGGCAGTCAATAAAGTGACTTGCTACTGCAGAGGCACTAAAGATATTCCTGATCTGTAAAATAGTGAAGACAGCTGCAGACCTCGGTTTGAAATATGAAGTTGAAATAACTAATAAATTGTGCACACTCATATTCATGTCTTCTGGTCGTACCTTTTCTTTGAGAGTCGCAGTCAGAACTAAATAAAATCCTGATGTTTTATCACTCAGTCCTGGATCATAACTGAGCCCTTGCAGTTCCACCGTCTCCATGAAATAATGTTCCTCTTGTATTAAGTAAACTAAACGGGGAAAACAAAGCTGGTTTAAGTTTCCATCAGTATCATAATATTTTGATTCTTTGTGCAAATGACTATAAAAAGAATGTATTGAGTTTACCTGTCATAAACCCAACAACAACCCCGATGATGAGAAGAATCAATATGGCAGATAAAGTCATACATTTGCAAGAGGAGAGGTAAGCTGGCTGTGGATCACCTTCGAGCCGCTTATTCAAGTCTTTCTTCTCCATTTCAGTCTATACAAAGACCTGCAACACAACCTGGACATCCAAACTGTAAAACACAAGAACACATGGAGGAAATACAGACAGATCACAATGAAAAAAAAAGATTGGGTTTTTAAGAGCTCAAAACCATTAGGGTTTCCCTCGGGTGCCGACATCGAAAATCATCTCGTGGGATGCCAAAGTATTATTTCACTGGCCATAGAATGAGACAATACTAGGAGTGGTTCCGAGAAGCCTTAACAATCCTCTATTAGCTCGGAAATGTTATAGCACAGAAATATGAAGCCTGCTGTTCCAGAATATATTGATATAATTATTTTGCACTTTGTAAATGCCACGACAACTCTCTCAGTGCATATACACATGCCCCCCCGCCACACACACACACACACACACACACTCACACAAAAAAGGGTGTATCGACAATAAATGCCAATTAAAACTACTTATTTTAATGCTTGCCGATGACAAAGCAACAGTATCAAATAATATGGCAGTTTTTGGCATACAATTGGGGATAAAATATATTCTAGTTAAATGTAAAATATATTAAAATACAATATAAAATATATACGAAATATTAAAGAAGATGTTAAAGACAAAATTTGTTATAGCTATATCACAAACATATACTTAATATTTCAGGTCACAACATCTTATTGACTATAAAAGCCATTTAAATCTTAAATTGCAAAATAATATTATTAACAATAATAATGCAATGGTACCAAATATAAAATAGCTATAATGAAATAAAATGCAAACAAAATAAAACAATTACATTATGCAATTCAATTTTTAACATGATAAAAATAAATATTTTATGTGACTTTACAGTTCACATACTATTCTGTGGAACTCAATACAAACATGCTAGGTGTGTAATAACGTCTGGCACGACTCTGT